>NC_060253.1:82135174-82440765 GCF_921293095.1 Ischnura elegans | reverse complement strand
GTGTTGTAAAAAATATTATGATTGACTTTATGGATTTTAAATAGAAAAATTTGTTTAAAATGAACGCAATACATTCAATCCCTGTACTTATTGTTAGAAGTTGATACGCTCTCTAACAATTTTCGTCGTCCGTAGCCCTATTCATGTTACTATCATGATTTGAATTCAATTGCAGCCATTATTTGTGTAAAACTTATAGTAGCCAAAGAACATTCATTTTATTGTTATCGTAACGTGACATACGGGATTTAAAAACGAATACATTTATATTATTTGCACCGTTCCACACCATATGAAGACGGGGAAAAATTTACCGCCAGGTTGACGTTAACATTGTTTGAGATGATGAGAACGCGACCTTACTCAGAACCACTAGCACTGATAAAATTAATGAGTATTATGACGTCTTTGCTGGGGATCGACTTTTACGGCACGCTTAAAGAAGCGAATTTTCATTAGCACTGATGAAATTATGCCACGCTATAACGCCAAAAACTCCAAATTTCACGACGACTCACTAATGTCTAATTATTACGGATATAAAGCACGAAGAATGGAAAGAAGTGGTAAGTTATTTTTTCCAATTAAATGTAAATTAAATACTAACCGTATATGTATAAAAAATACTAACCGTACATAAGCATAGGAAGAATTCTAAATATGAATTAATTTATAATGAGTATATTATATCTGAGGGTTTTTTCTATTTGGTGCAAAAACTAATGCAAAAAATAATCGATAATTTTTTTTGTAAAAACCATTTTTTCCATAAAAACATGACCAACCAATTTTTAAAGTTAGTTCTGTAAAGGAGATTTGGTCCGATGTTACATATTCCTAGAGACTCTAGTTGTAAGATGTATCGTTGAGCGGCAAAATCCCTGTGTGTGGATGACCATTTTAATATCATTTGCAGCAATACCTCAGGGTCACAATGAACCTGCAGAGTGGCTGATATACAGTGGCGAATGCAGGGCAGGGACAAGGGGGGAGGCTAAGAGTGGAGGCCTGGAGGGTAATCTCTCAGCAGTAGCGGATGTCCGAACAAAGTTACCATTCTATCTAGCAGTGGTGTAACTAGGAATATTCTTTGAGGGGGGGAATAGAGTAAATTTTCGAAAAATGACACCCCAAGAAAGACGTTTTACATCATTTTGCCACCAAAACTTTAACCCTAAGCAGATGCAGTTATTATTCGTCAAAAATATACAAGAGTTTTAAACATTTTTTTATTTGTCTGAGGCTTTGGGTGGAGGGATCTATCCCCTCATCCCCCCATAGTTACGCCACTGCTATCTAATGTAAATTGGATACCCAAGAGGGGGCTAAAGTCCCATCCTAGACCCTCTCTGGATCCGCCATTGCTGTTTTATTTTAATCATTTTAGCCAGTTCCTTATATTCTAGTGAAATTGCTTCGAAAAAATACAGAGATGTACATTTTCTGTTTTTGGTCCTTCGCCTACTTCTAGTGCTATCCGCGGAAAAATGTATGTATGGGCTTATCCCTTTCAACTGAAAAGTTCATAACGTCACTGACTCTTGCCGAGCTGCTCACTGCTTCTTCGCAAATTCTCGGCCTTGCGCACTCATCAGACTTGGTTCGTTGTCATAAACAATCTAATGAGAGATTATTTTTGTCAAATAATGGATCTCTATGAAAGACTGAATGAACCAGAGCTTTAATGACGTCACTAACTAATGAAAAAGTCGTCATGACGTCACGAATTCATGAAAAAGGGGCGGCAACTTTTGCATTTTTTTTATTGCCAAATAATGAGATAATGGCTGAATGAGAAAGACTTATCGTCTTAGCTTTTTTTTCCATTCGTCAACCCAAGATTATTGCAATAGAGGATCCTCAAGTCGCCTTAAAATGTGTATTCACTCGCCGCGAATTTAAATGCTTCGCCACTTGTCAATTACCTCGACCACGGAATACGGTGGTTTCCTATTATTTTTTATTACCAAAATCGAAAGATTATTACTCATGGAGTACGTATTTCACGCTTTTAGATTTTTAAATGACGATATCTATTTTTCGCGATTAAACGAAAAGTGAAATTTTTCAAGCACGCGAAAACGCGACGGATAAGTAGGAATGCTGGGAAAAGTCCGTGTGACGTCATTCTGGTTCCAGCTGTCGCCTAGTGAGGTGACCTTGGGGCGAGGCTATGAGCGCTGATACGACGCAGGCTGCTAGCAGGTAGCGCTTCGCTTAGATAAGGATTATTATTGCCCTATCAAACAAAGGAAACTTTCCGAACTTAGGTAATTTTAATGGGTGATTATTAAGAGATGTTTCCCTGAGCTCTGTGCCTCATGCATGCATTGGTAATCTTAGACAATGTAAAACTCCTATCTTCTCGTATAGCAACTAGGTCTCTGTGACTTCACGTGGAGTGGATTCGCATGGGCGCCAATCTGGCCTTTTCAAATGAGGTTAAAATTGACCATTGCCATTCGTATAAACTGGGATGTCTTAAACCAAATAATTTGTATATTCTGAATACAGTAATGGTGGGTAAAGAATCGCAATCAAAGCATTAACTTTTCCTTGATGAAGGAAACTACCCTATTGTCACCACTTGTGTCGCTAACGGAAAAATTGATCCGAGATTCGCGGTGAAATAAGGTATAATTATGTGTCTCCCGAAATTCATATACAAGATGTTGTGATTTACCAAATTCATAAAAGCTCAATGCTATTCCGAGCAATGACAAACATTATAGTGCAAAATATTGGAAAAAAAACGTGGATCGCATTGCACTCATCACTGCGTCGCGGACATTTTTGAAAACCGATTAATATACGATCGAAGTTGCTACAGAAATCAGCTTTCTATGAATGAAATCGGGCCTTCTTTATGCAGCCCCTTGCATCTACCGAATTACTTTTACAAATAGGGATTTCTTGTCTGAGAGGACGATCACGTCATTAATTCATGCCAACATCACGGTGAATCCGATTCTGTGAATTGGATTTCCTTGGAGCGGAGGAGGATGCCATTAAACTGCTTTAAAAAAAGTTGTAAATCTGCGTGCGCAATCAAGGACTGGATGGACGCTGACGCACGATCCAATACACCCGTGGCGTGGTCCCTTAAAGGCTAGTCAAAGGGCGAATCAGACGAAGAAGATAAGGCTGTCGCAGGAGCGGAAGCGAGGTCCTTTGAAGGGTTAAATGGAGTTGTCGACGACGCTATCGGGCTTTGAAAGGGACGATACGTTTGAGTAGGAGGATCAAAGCCAAGTTGGTTGGCCCACGGTCACCCTTCCAAAAGAAGACTGGCGACCGGAAGATCCCACTCTTCAGTACCCCAGGAATATTCGCCGCAAGAACAACTTCACGGCGAGCTGATAACGCTCTTACAGCTCTTCCTTGGTCTTATGTTTAAAGCGCAGTTTCCATTCTCATTGCGCCGCAATATCGGAAACTAAGCTTCTGGATGAGATACGGAGAAGGTATAGCGTTTGGATGGCGCGATTACTGAACGGGAAAGGGACCTTGAAAACCTTGCTGGAGGGAAGAATACTTGGTATGCAAGGGAGGGGAAGAAAAAAATTTGGATTTTACTTTTCAAGTAATAACCAAATTTTGTGGCGTGTTCCCATTTGGGTACATGTTTGAAAACGCGTTTAAAAACGTTTTCCGAGTTTTCTTTCATAATATCTCTTAATTAGTTGTAAAATAAAAAGTATACACAAAAAATAATAAGTATCAGTTGGTAAGTTAGTTTGGTCTATAAAGGGTTAATAACAATAAACTAGATTCAAAACACAATTCATTCCTGGTTTTATTTAATTACGTATTCTTTTTCCAAAAAAAAGGCTGATTTCCAACCAGGCACACGCATTTGAGGCGACTAGCGGAATAGTTTCTATACCATTCGAATTATTTTTGGGATGAGATAATAAAGTAGTAATTTTATTCCATCTTGACAAAATACAGAACTTCAGGTTGTACGATTTCATCTAATTTTGAATGTATAATATAGACGCAACCAGAGGAATGCCTGTTCATTTATTTTATTTACGGAATGAAAGGGAGTAGGCCGTGTTTCAAATTGTGGAAGGAGATCCAAAATTGAAGCGGCGACTGCCACATGAATTCGAGAATACTACATAAAAACCTACCTTAATCGGTAGAATAATTATGTAATACGTTAATCAAACTTTTGCGTTAGACCCAGAACAATTTATGTGCAACCAACGTCAACAGAAAGCTGTCTTCAGCGATTTTTTACTGCAAAGACATCACACAAATCGTGACGTGGGAAGATTTTCCAATGAAAAAGTAAAAGGCAGACGCTATTTCGTTTTCGTCAGGTCACACTTTTAATATATAGCGAGAAAATGGGATCCAGTGAAGAAAGACTAAGTCCTCTTTTACTTTTTCATTGGAAAATCTTCCCACAACACGCTTCACGAAGATCCTTGCTGTAAAAATTCGCGTAAAATAACTCAGTGCTGATGTTGCTTTTAAATACCTTGTTTTGTGTCGACCGCAAATAATGGATGAACGTGTATCATTAAATTATATTTTCTAGTTACGGTATCTTTTCATGTATTCGCGAATTCATCCGGCAGTCTCCGCTCGAATCATGGACTTACCTCTTCAACTTACAATATAAACGGCCGATTTCCTCTCATTCCGTCCATACATTATATTCTCTTCCTTCCCTCCCCCGCATACCAAGTATTCTACCCTCCAGCACGGTTTTTAACATCCCCATCTCGCCAATGCCTCGTTCAGATTACGATTGTTCCAACAATCGTTGGAACGACCGTGCATTCACACAAGGATGGTGAAAACCTGTGCTGCCATCCAGTGCTGAAATCTAAAGTGAACGAGAAATTGACGGTTAGCAAATCTGTTGAGGTATGCAGGGTCAGGATATTACTGTGTTCAACGTGTATTTAACGAGTAATTTTTTTCTGCCCATATTCTTTTTTGCTTGGACAAATCCATGAAAAAAATGGAGCAATGGGAGCTTCACAAACTTTTCGTCTTTCTCTTGTCGCTTCCTCTTCTGGTTTCGCAGCGCTTAAACATCATAAATTGGCAACGTTAGGAACTACGTGAACTACGGCTACTTCTGCCAACTATCGTTTGGACGATCGCGAAGACAATCGTAATTTGAACGGGGCATCAGTAATCGCTCCATCCAAATCCTCTGTCTTTTCCGCATCTCATCTAGAAGCTTTCTCTCCACCCCAGGTTAGAAGACAGCATAGGGTGGTTTCCTATTGTTTTTTTATTGCCTAAATCGAAAGATTATTACTTTTGGAGTACGTATTTCACGCTTTTACATTTTTAAATGACGATATCTATTTTCAGCGATTAAATGAAAAGTGAAAATTTTCAAGCACGCGAAAACGCGACGGCTAAGAAGAAATGCTGGGAAAACCCCGTGTGACGTCATTCTTGTTCCCGCTGTCGGCATGTGAGGTGACCTTGGTGCGAGGCTATGAGCGCCGCTACGATGCAGGTTGCTGGCAGGTAGCCGAGTACCCTGCTAGCAGGTAGCGCTTGGCTTAAATAAGGATTAATAATACCCTATCAAACGAAGGAAACTTTCCGATCTTAGGCAGTTTTAATAGGTGATTACTAAGACATGTTTCCTTGAGGTCTGTGCCTCATGCATGCATTGGTAATCTCAGACGATGTAAAACTCCTATCTACTCGTATAGAAACTAGGTCTCTGTGACGTCACGTGGAGTGGCATCGCATGGGCGCCAATCTGGCCTTTTTCAAATGCGGTTAAAATTGACCATTGCCATCGTCTAAACTGGTATTTCTAAAACCAAATGACTTGTATATTATGAATACACTAATGGCGGGTAACGAATCGCAATCAATGCCTTTCGTTTTCTTTAACGAAGGAAACTACCCTATTACCCGTATTCATATATGATTGATAAAAATTTTATCAGCAACAAATTCTTTAGGCATTTGTTTCGAATAACGTACTTGTAATCACTTGTTACCTCAGGGAAAAGGCATACGTGATATCAATCGACGTTATTAGGAACGAAGAGGAAGCTAATTTGATTGGTATTTAATATAATTCCAGTTAGTTTTCTGATGAAGGTGGCGGAATCAGCCACGGTGATGAAGGTAATTAATAATTGTTTAATTAGAGTGAAGCACGACAAAACCTCATTTATAATAACAATAGTGGAACGTGTCAGAGGGCTACATTTCAGGAGAATAAGTTCGTTCACCAAAAGTAAGCATGTTTAAGTAAATTAGTATTTCGGTAAATGCATGGCAAAGATAAGTTATTGCGAAAAAATGTCTACCTTACTCAACCATTTTCTCATTGCTATAAAATGAAAAAAGCAGAAGTTACCACCCACATTTCATGAGTTAGTGACGTAATTTAAGTTCTGGTTCATTCAGTCGTTCAGAGATAACCGATCCTTGACGGACATAATAGACCACTAGTGTTATTACAAATAACCAGGTGAGACGGATGCGCGTGGCCGAAAAGTAGCTGATGGGAGTGAGCCGCTCGGCAAGAGTTAATGACGTCATCAACTTATTGGAAAAAGGGCAAAGCCAGTCGATATTTCACCAAAAATAGCACGATAGCGAAAAAAGGGATTTAAAAAAAAATTTAATCCATCATATTCTATAATAAATTTGAAAAATTATAAATAGGCGCATTCTTTTCGGGTTTTTCATCGAGTTACAGTCCCCATGTCGTCTAACGTTTCGTCAAAATACTATTCTGACATCCCCATAGTTGAATTGAGCTTGTAATATTACTTATGCCTTCAGAATGTGGATGAAGAATCCTAATGAGAGGTCAGCCGACATTAAGACTGTTTCTCGGTTTAAATACCCGAGAGGCACTTTCTCCAACAAGCCGGTAGGGTATCCCATGAATTCTTTCATAGCCACCCTTCTATTCAGCAAACGAGGACGTCACGAGGCCTTGACGCATTTGGGTCACTTCGGCATTTTCAAACGTGGCCTCCACGCTGACCTCTGCTCTTCGCGAACACTGACCCAGAACGTAATCCAGCCGGAAATGAGAGTGACTTCCGGGGGTGGGGGAAATAGATAGCTAGCTCTCCCTGCAGAATTCAAAAGCACATATCGCCGGCTCTTTTACTTTTTTTTACGCTGGATATTTTTAACTCTCCCTCTTCGCATGAATAGAGCGCTGTGTCCATTTTCTAATCGCGGCCGACGCCTCCTTCTTGTGAACTCATTTCCAATTTCAGAAATAAAAATTACATGAAAGATAACGGGAGCGTGAATCAGAGGCTATCCGGCTGAGGATCTTTTACACACTCTTTTTCTAACTCGCTTCGTCTGTCTGTTTCATCGATAGAATCTTGTAATTGATTTTAACCTACTTCCCATTATCGGAGTGGCTTGTAGTTGTTCACACTCGCTTGCTTCCGATGACAATGCAATATTGCAATATTCAATAATCGTGCATTTGAAATTTTGATCCATTGTGCTCCTTGTGATAAGCTAAATTTTCACATGGAAAAATAGACATAAATTTTCTCAATAGTTGGGGTGAGTTATCAATTTTTTGGCAGAAATCACTTTAAAAACTCTGGTTAAATGGATTACCTGATGCAGCAATGAAAACAGAAAATAAAAGTAAAGTGACAAAGGTTAAAAGAAACGCGCTTTTTCCGAAAACAGCGTAAAATACACTAAAAACTAAAAAAAAATCTTTTTGCCACTTTGAGAGTAAAGCGTTAAGATAAGATTCAAGTTAACATTAGGATTAGATATTAATATTTACTGCCAATACTTACTCATCTACATACTAACTCGCAAGCGGCGTGTGGTAGAGGGTATTAGAACACCAGCCATTTGCACATAAAAGAAAATGCTGAAACGGAGTTACGACTGGCATTTATTAAAGTTCTTTATGGCTCGGGGGAAAAACGAATTCCCATATTTATCCGTTCGGCAAAACATCTCTCTTAATTTATCGCTTCTGTCGGACCTGGAAATATAGTGGGGCTCTTATATAATGTTCTCCGTGTCGCTCCTAAAGATATCTATTCTCAATTGTTCAAGCAATCTAAGCCTAGCGCGCAGCCTCCGAGCCTCCAGCGGCTCCCAGCCTTATTCGCTTAACATCTGGGAAACGCTGTCGGTACGCCCGTAGCATTTTTGACGAACCGCGCAGCCTTCCTTAGTATTTTATTCAGCTCGCGGATTAAGTCTTTCTGCACCGGATCCCACACGCTCGCTGCATATTCAAGGTATCATCATCATATTTCAGGATCTACTACACCCATTTCCAATACACCCAATCAGCACCAACACTTTATTCTATTACTGCTGTAAAACGTATTTTTAATTTTTAGTGTGTTTTTCAATGTCTTTGGAAAAAAAGCGTTGTTTTTAAATCTTTTTTATTTTAGTTTTAGGATAGCACTATTGTGAGAGGTTGGTTTAGTCATTCATTCCCATCGCTATTGGCCGAAAGCCTTCATTATAAACATCCATATTGCACACAGTGAGCCACATCAGAGGTGTTTGGCAGGGGGTGAATCTGGACCAAAATGCAGAATGCAGTATGCTGCATTGAAGATTGAGTGTAAAGTGCGAAAACGATATGCAAAATATAATCGAAGAGAAATTTTCGAAGAAGCATCAAACCTGCTGCATAAAATTATGCAAAAAAAGTTTCATGGAAGATTTTCTCAAAAATATCTTGCGTGTAAGTAATTTACGAATCGATATATGGCTTTCATACTTCTCACAAGATGGAAGCAGATGAACTATTGATTAAGTCGAAAAATCATTTCATTCTTCATTAGACACGCAATAATGTAAATTTTTGTGAAAAAACAGTCGCTAAAAAACTCGACCAAACAGTTTCCTACCCAAAAGTTAAATCCACTTCACAAATTGAGACGAATTAACCCCATTATAGATTGGAAAATTCCACTTAAAAAAAAGTACGCTTGACTTCAGGAAAAAAATTTAAATAAAAAAGGACTACATCTTTTCCTCAGGAAAGTTCAATTTTTAATATGAGAGGGCAGATTTTAAGGCTTGCTTGAGCTTTTTTAAAACATCCAAAAATCCAATCAAAATCCAAGATCAATGGATAACAATTCAGCGGTAAATGGCGAAAATACACGCTTTAATTAATTACACTTGCATCATATTGCTAAAAATGGCATACGAAGTAACCACAAACCAACATGAAATAACACCCTCATAATAAGCATATTTTGTTCATTTCAGATGCTCCTCAACGTGCAGAGATGGTTCGACAAGGGACCTGATGGTGCCTCAGTTTAACATTTACACATATCCTGTTCTTTTTGTGGCAGCAAAGTTCAAATAAAAAGGTAAGGAATCTCACATGATTATCATTATCAAAGACATTATAGGTTCATTGTATGTAATTACGCTCCAAAGTAAGACCTAAGCTTAAACTCAGTTATTACTAAGTAAGTAAGGTAGGCACAAAGTTCTAAATCGGAAAGAACTTGATCTGACGGACGAGGAATATATTCCAGATCCAAACCATCAATGGAACATGATCACTGCTCATTCCATATTGAAATAAAATCGATAAAAACTTCAGCAAAATTCGTGATTCAGCATGAAATATTGTTCTGTTGAATGCTAAACTAAATGCGATGCAGGAAATTCAAAAGAAAACTTTCCAGTGGGAAAAATTGTATTGAATCTAGAAGCGGAAACTAGCAAAGCTTCATTAACCGAAAGCGAATAGGTAGTTTATTCATATTTGACTGCTTCTTAAAACTGACACGAGCGACAAAAGCCACAAAGGAAAATGTTTCTTAAACGATCAATGCTGTACCTCAAGGGGGCCGCAAACTTTCTTGCCAGAGTGTAGATCGGTGTGGAAAATCGTGCAAAAGTTAATTTTGAGCTATTCCAGGATGGAAGCTAAAAAGGTTTACGTTAATTTTTTAAATATTTAATGCAATATGAACATGAAGTATTATTGAACATGCTTCAAAGTATGTTATAAATCAATTACGAACGTACAGACCTTCTTTTACGAGTTATATAATGTGAAACAATAGGATGAAAAAAGAAACTAAGATATATCATGGAACTTTACTGGCTGAATGTATAGAAAAACATGTTTTTTATCATTTCAAATGATGTCACGGGTCAGTTATAAGTCATCCCATGTTTAAAGAAGACAAAATGTCAGATAAAACTCTTTCATGGTTTCCACGGCCACAAGATCAATAAGTTCCAAATCCACTTATCTGTCCTTCCATGTAAAATGAAACTTACGAACAATGATGTTCATACAGAGGGGCTCTCAGAAAATAACTTCCACAAAGGGAAGCCTGGCGTTGTTAAATGCACATGCTAAATGTGAATAAATCAACTTTAATATTTTAATTTAGATTTTCCAGCTATTTAGGCCGGCCTTAACTCCATTTTCATGAGCTTAATGTCATTCGTCTCTAATAACAGCATTCATTTGCAAATAACTGAAAAAGAAGTCCAATGATGACACAATTTTTTTCACCGTGATCCTTAATGAACAACGAAAGTTACATGAGTTTTGCTCAAAAAGGTAATCAAAGGCAAAAAGGCAAGGCATATTCTGCAATTAAGCACATATATTCCGAAATATTTCTGAAACTCTTAAAACAAATTAGACATATCTAAAAATTAAAATAAAAATGTGGATTCAAAAAAATGAAAATTTCATATGATGAGTCACGGGAAATTTTTGGCGGTCCGCTGTTGAGGACTCAAGAGCAAATTTTGAAAAATGGTCATTTAAAGGACATGCTTTGGTTTCTCGACCTAACATTTCTCGAGAGGTCGTACACCTCCCAATGGATCGGTCTCTTTTTCTGACGGAATGCTTGCTTAAAACCTATGCCACTATCAAACAATTTTCAGGGCATACTAAATAGACCATTGATGTGATGCAACGTGGCTGAAGTAATGGAATGACTGTAAAAGATCTTTGGTAATTTTTACTTCTAATAGATACATTAAAAATAGCAATTTTTACTCGTAATCTACTTCAAAGTTCATGCGAATAATCGCTTTGTTTTAGTAATCAACAGTGAAAATCTGCTACCCACGCGCGCTGATCTAAAGGTAGTTCTAGCAAAATTAACCTCATCCACAGATGTAAAAATGTTTGGTGGAGCATATTTATTTATAACTGATGAGTCTAAATATAAAATTCTAATAATTAATTTATCCAATTGCATTAAGTAATAATTAAAATTCTGGTTTCAATGTCAGTACTCCCTGTTTGAAAAAATAATAACATGGATCAAAATATTTTACAGAAATAGTGACCCTATTGATTACTTTATGAAAGATTAATTTGTAATTGTAATTGATAAAAATTTTGAGTGTGTTAAAATTAATTGAGCCCGATTGCATTTTTTTTAGAAGTAATCCTATCCCAGAAGTATTATCTGATAAATATTCACCTGTTTCACAATTTGAAAAATATTACCTCAGAATGTTTTCATACGCAATTTTTGCAATGCACAAATGTTGAAAAAGGCTTACTTCGCATTGAAAAGTTAAAGATGATGGCATGTGATTCTTATTCACGCTATCAGACAAACCACGATGTGTCTAGAATGAGGTTATATATTTTATAATAAATTATAAATAATCCTCTTATAAATTGCTGCAAGCGACTTGAGCGACCAAGGAAGAAGTTTCCTATAACGCGCAATTTCGTCTCTCAGAGGCTGCTCAAAATTCGCGTCTCGTCGGCGGCGGGAGAACCTGTGACAATTGCGATCGGGCCTCGTTTTAATGGAGACGCAAACACACCTCCAAGCAGTGAAATTCATGTTTTACGGCCGAAATGAGGACGAGGAAGAAAAGATAGCGAGTGGTGGACAAATAAGGAGGAGTCTGGCGTTGTTATGCAGCGGGGGCGCTCATTGCCAATGAAAAAGTCCGACTACGACGGATTCCACGCCGCCAAGGATGACACAAAACAAACGAGGCGAGTGACGCGCAGCTTTTTTACGGCCCTACGAACAAATAAAAATACCCAAGTGCTCATTATAGTGATCAATATCAATATTGGCTACGCAACAAGCAAAAACCGAGGCCAACAATGAAACCGCGTGATTTTTTAAGGTCAATGCAAACGGAATCTGTTGAAAAGCTAAATAGCATGTTCAAGACTAAAACGAGATTATCTAGTTCCCAAAGAGATGGTTCAATGAGTGTCAGATCAACCGTTACAACTTAAAGGTTAGGTACAATTGTTTTACAGCTTTTTGAACCTTACAAATTCATATTTATTTTATATGTCATTGGCGATGAGGCTACGAATTGAGCATGAATATTAGCCTCGGCAATGTTCCGGCAAATATATTTACCACCTTCAGTACAAGCAGCACCAACTCCATTATAAAAGTAATAGTACTAACTCACCAAAACAGAGATTAAAATCAATGAAAACGCCAAACTCTAGATAAAGAACATAGTTTGATTAAGCTGCTATCTGAAGAAATGGTCTGTATAACAAAAAATAAGTACCTGCAATAAAAGATTTTAAGTACTAAATTTAAGTAAATCATACTAATACCTCATATTGTAACAACGTAAAACAGCAACAAAAATAAGTAACTTTAACGTATTTTAATAAGGGAACGAGCATTTTTAATAGATCATAATGTTTTCTTAAATACTGTCGTAAATGTTTTCTTAAATAAAACGTTTTCTTAAATAAATATGTCGTTAATTTAATTTTTGTAAAATTACTCATACTGACACAACACATCTTCCTCAAAGATGTATTATTGCATTTAGGCACTAAGGAATAATATTGCATCTTTTAAAAATTAGCGAACTGAAGAAGATCTCAATATATCTAAAATTAATTATTATCTATATAATTCCACAAGGGCCACAAAGACTCCGGGTGATAAAGTGAATAGCATTGAATTAATACGTTAAGAAAAAAAATTTAACCAGTAAATAAGAGGAGAGAATAATCCTCTTAAAGACAGATTACAATGAGTGAAATTACAATGGGATTAGAATATAGGTGATGTACTATCTTTGATTTATTTCACCATTCCTCATCCATTTATTGGGAGTTGAGAGCTGGCATAGGAAGGGTTGGCCGATAAGGAAAGCAGAGGAAGACAGGGCCGGCCCTTGTCCAGCCACGCCCCTTCCAATAAACTTTGTGCCGACTGTTTGCGGGTCAAGCCTCCTGCTTTCTCCGTCAACCCATTCCAAACCAGCGCCATTGAGAGGGGCGGGGTGAGGAGACAACAGAACAGCCGCGTGGATACATATGAGAGAGAGAGAGGAGATCGCAATATCGCTGACACAGCAAACGACCCTCGGAGGGGAGACGGAAACATTTGCATTGCAGGCATATGTATACTCACAGGCGACGAGGACAGATAAAACGACGCCCGTTAAAATTATTTGCGTAACCAGCAGGAAGCGCACATTGGAATTCAGGAGAGTCTCTCGTGTTTCATCATTTTTCTCCTTTTTTTCGGATCGAATAATAATACAGGGAAAAGTTTTCAAATCCACGCTCATGTTGCAAATTAAATTTTCCCTCCGAATCGAAAACGCTATTTTTCAGAATTCATGCCCCAAAATTTCGAGTGATACGCACCACCATATTATAGCATGCGAGCCATCTAGGGGGTATTTGGCAGGGGGTGACCAACCACACGCATGCTGCATGCAAGAGGATTCCCACATGCACACCCCACGGTCATAGAAATATTACGTATAATATCTAACAATAAAATCATTTGCGTAATCAGCAGGAAGCACACATAGGAATTCAAGACGGTCTCTAGGGTTTCATCGTTCAGCCTCTTTTTTCGGATGGAATCATAATACACAGCTATATTTCTCAAAAACACGTCCATCTTATAAATTAAATTTTATTTCCAAATAAAAATGTCTTTTGTCAGAATTCAAGCCTTAATTTTAGAAAATTTCGAGCGGTACATCTACATCTATGTTATTTCCTGCAAGCCATATGTAGGGTGTTTGGCAGGGGGTGACCAACAGCCAGCATGCAGCATGCAAGAGATCCCTACATGCACACCTCACGGTCATACAGATATTACGCATAATAGCAATAAAATTATTTGCGTGACCAGCAGAAAACATACTTTAGAATTCAGCAAACTGGGGTTTCTACTCTTTGCTCCTTTGTTTCGGATCGAATAATAAAAGAATTCGGAAAAGTTTTCAAGTCCACGATCATGTTACAAATTAAATCTACCCTCCGAACGACAGCTTCTCTCACCAGAATTTATGCCCCAAAATTAAAAAATTTCTAATGGGACAGCTATATTATACCTCGCGGCCCACTTCTTGGGTGTTTGGCACGGGGTGACAAATCACCGGCATGAAAAATGTAAGAGAATCCCCACATGTACACCTCACGGTCATTCAATATTTCGCATAATAATAATAAAATTATTTGCGTAACCAAGAGGAAGCACACATTGCAATTCAGGAAAGTCTCTAGGGTGATTCATCGTTTCGTTTCTTTTTTCGGATCGAATCATAAATACACGGAAATATTTTCAAATCCGCTTACATGTAACATTTTCCATTCTGAATCGAGAGTATTTTGTCAGAATTCATTCCTCAAATTTATAAAATTTTGAGCAGTATATTTACAGCTACATTTTACCCTGCGAGCCATATAGAGGGTGTTTGGCAGGGGGTGACCAATCACACGCTAGCTGCATGCAAGAGGATTCCCGCGTTCACACCACAAGGTCGTAAAATATTACGCATTGTACCGAAGAATACGCAAAGCAAAACGCGCTTTGCGTGTTACAACCGACAAAGTAGAAACCGATAGTGAAGAAAATCGTGGTTTTAATTGCTTGCTTTAACTTATGCGGTAGACGTCAATGATCACGGTTGAGAGCATTTGCGGTGTGAGGATTTCGAATTTCTTGGGCGTGGCCTAGGAATAACATAAAGCAATAGAGGAAATCAAAAACTGTCATCAAGCATGTGTGGCGCCTGAATATTTGTCGGGAAACTTTTGTGACCCATAGGAAAATGTTCGCACACGTTCGTCACAAGGTGAAGGATTGAACGCAAAATGTCGAAGGTATATTAATTAATATAATATATTATACATAATAATAATATATATATATTATAGGACCATATGATATTGTTGTGTCAGAATTCGATTTTCTCGGGCGTGGTCTTGGAATGACATAAAAGAAATATAGCGTAGGAAAATGTTCACACGCGTTCGCCAGAAGGTGAAGGATTGAACGCTAAAGGTCAAAGGTAACGGAATGAGGGATTGCTTGAGTGCGGAAAAGCCATAAACCACGATGACCTGCCGTCACACCTACAACTGCTCTCCACTCAACCCCAGGTTGGGTCACAGGGATCACCACTCGTGCGTGATGGGCCTTAAACCGAAAGGAGAAAACGACGACCCACGGAAAGCTTCCGCGGGTGAGGCAGTGGCGTAACTAAGGGGGGGATAAGGGAGATAGATGCCCCCCCAAATCCTCAGAGAAATAAAAATAATATTCAAAACTATTGTCTAGTTTTGACTTATAGTATATTTTAACGTAAGATTTTAATGAAATTTTTAATTGCTAAAATTATGTCAAATGTATTTGCAGGCATGTCATTTTTCCAAAATTTACCTAAAAGGGCGTGGGTGGGCGGGAGGTCGCCCTTCCCCATCCCCTCTCATCCCCCCCCGCAAGCGTATTCCTATTTACGCTATTGCATTGGGGTGAGGTGCATGCCTTATGGTGGCTAGTGAGGCATCGGCTGAAGTCAAGTGAAGTACTCGAGCTACTTATTACGAGGGACTTTTTTTAAAACTTCAATAGCTCAGCAAAAACACCATACAAGCGACAGGCGGGTACTGCGCAGGTAGGGCAATTGCGCGTCCTCCGCACCACACGCTCGAGTCGTTTCTGACCTTAAGTTGTTAGTTTAAGGTTAGTAGCAATCTCATTACCCACACTGCCTCAATTGATTCTCCCGCCAAGTGTGCACTGCGGGGAGACAGCCAGAAAACTCGCTGAACGTTTTCAGCATTGACATGTCCTCACCTTTATACCGATAAAAGAGAATTTTTTTAGTGCATTGTAGCTAGAGTGTACTACAGAGGGAAACATTATGCTCATTCCGATTCAAAACGAAAGAAGAGACGTGACTTCTGGAAGTGTTCTGATCCATGACAACGCCCGTCATCTCAGCGCTGATGCAGCCCAACTGCTCCTTGAGCAATTTCGATGGGACATTTTCGATCACCCGCCGTGCAATGTCGGCATATTAGTGCCATGTGACTTCCATCATTAAGCGGAAATGAAGATGTGGCTCGAATTCAATCGTTTTCGATGGAAATAATTTTTTCTCCTAACAATGAAGGACTTTTATAAATGCTAGGCGGAACCGCGTTAAGGCCGTTTTACACTGGGCACGTACTTGAACAATCTGACGTGTGTATGAAGGCGCAGTTAAAATTGCGTCGTGTAAAGCGGTAAATTGCTAGAACACATGCGAGAATGCGTGGACGTGAGATGGAAGAATAGCCCTAATTTCGTCCATGCATTCGCGCAATTCCACGCCATTTCAGAAATTAATGCAGCTCTAACCTGCGCAATTCCGTGTCCCATATAAAACAGCCTTTAGAGCATTTTCTTTTAATTGTTTGGCGGTTGATGCCCGAACACCCCCGCTGCACGTCTATTCATCTACATCTTCGTACTACCCCGCGAGCCGCCTAAAAGGCGTGTGGCAGGGGGTGTTAGGACACCAGCAATTTTCGCATAAAAAGGAAATTGTCTGACGAAATTACGACTGGTATTTATTAAAGTCCTTTATGGCCCGGGGGAAAAACGAATTCGCAAATCTATCCGTCCGACAAAATATCTCTTTTAATTTAGCGCTTCTGTCGGATCTGGAAATATAGTGGGGATCTAATATTATGTTCTCTTTGTCGCTCTTAAAGAGTAAGCCTAGCGCGCAGCCTCCGAGTCTCCAGCGGCTCCCAGCCAAACTGCAAAGCCTTCCTTTATATTTTATTCAGTTTGCGGATTAAGTCATTCTGTACCGAATCCCATATGCTCGCTGCATAGTCAAGGTGCGATCGGACGAGTGCGAAATAGCACCTTTCTTTTACTTTCTCATCTGAAAATCTTCCCACAATACGCTAGACGAATCCTAATTTCCGCTATGCCGCAAAGTTTATTGAGCCTAAGCAAAGCCTATTGAGGCGGCTTGCGGTAAAGTATGTAGGTGTAGATAGATAGGTGGTTCAGTATATAGATGAACGCTATATCTATTGAACCACCACAATCTGCCACTACAGCCAGCAGGCGGTACTACATTCTCATGTACCTCAGCTGTCGGTGGCCTCCTCAAAGTACCACCACCGCCGAGGGAGGTAAGCCACCTCTTAATACTCTCTTCTGCCACACTTCCCGGCGTCCAAAATAATCAGAAATCGAAGTCTTCACTCCCCACAAAATTCGGATGCCCGACCGAGGAGACAACCGTTCTTCTCCCTTTGAGAGGCGACAATGGAAAAGAGTTCTAAATTCAATCACGAACCCTTATTTTCCGGACGCTTTGTCTTCTTCAGACCCTTCCTGCATTGAGAAACCCTAGAAGAGCATCCAAAGGTCTTCTTTGAACTCTTTTTCTCCGTCCGAGGGGAAACTTTGGCAACCGTAGATTGTTTCCAATCGGGCCTTTCTGGCACAGCATCCGGGGTCCGTGCGAGAATGGGAGACAAGAGATTTGCTTTGGCCGGAGGACGGTCAGAGACCCTGGCCAGGGGCGAAATTTGGGGAAAGGGCCAAAATATGTCGCATCTCTTTCCGGCAAGAAAAAACCATGAGCCAAAAATTTACCTGAACTTGAAAATCATAAAAAATTATATTTATTTTGGTTGAAAACTATGAGAGATCATGAAGGATCAAAGCTTAAAAGAAGTTGAAGAGCAATATTGAATAAATTAACAACTGTAGAGGGTATGCTCAATTTTCAGCTTTTACACTTGGCACAATCAAATTATTAATTTTGATTCTAAGTTCATATTTTAGCATTTAGCCATTAAAGAAAATAAATTGAAGTACGATTTCTTCAAACTTAAATCCTACGGGAAGCGATCACTCTGGGAATGAGATATTGGATTACATAGTACATATAAATTAACCAACCATAACTGTTCAGAAACCATACATTATAAAATACAAGTTAAGTGATGTAGCAGAAAAATAAAAACTTTAATTTCTTGGAACAGCACTTCAAATACTTACTCGGATGGAAAACTGTCTACTTCTCAAGAATTCCGGAGATAAGGAAGCTTCGTTAAGATCCGGGAAATACCGTCAAAAACGCATCCGTACAGAGAAAACTATTCCCATCTTCTACGCTCCATCCCCTACGTAACACTACTACCCTTAATATACCATAAATTATAATGTCTTAATTATCATAGTATTTCAAGTAATTAATAAAATTGAATACCACTCAATTTCAATAAATCAAAGAATAAAGACAGAAAGATCAAGGAAATAACGGCAATAATTTAGTTCCTATCTACCGCTAAGTTAATTACATCTATACATTTCTTCACTTAATGTGAAAATGAGAGCCATCTCGATAATAATTAACAGTGAACTCGAAAAGGGGTGGCTGACTTTCGATAAGTGCAGGCTAATGCCGACGCTGGGTTTCTCTGCACCCTTTTTTTCCTTCCTTCTTCCCATACAGTGCAAATGGCCTAAGATGTCGGTCGCCTCCTCAAAATACCATATCATACAAGGATATTTTAGGTTTCTGACGAACAGACACAACCTTTCTGAAAGTGCTAATGAAATTATAAACCATACTATCAATGATAACATCAATTTTTAATCCTTATTGTACTTTGTTTTAATGTTAATATTTAATTTAACCGTTTTTGAGGCTATGGTCAGCTTTTTCCGAGGAAGGAATAAAATGGAAAAACTGAATAATATATATAATATATAAATAAGACCCAACCCTGTGTCAGAAAAAGTTCTAAACCGAGGAAGATGCACATCAAATCTTCCACGAGGAAAACACAACTGCGGGGAATACATGGTCCCAATGTCTCAACCCGCACTATCTCATCGACCAACAAGAGAGAACGCATTCCTCCGGGAAGCCATGCTCAAATGCAAATCGAGACTCGTAGGGAAACGAGAGAAGGGAAAGTTCGTCTGAATGAAGGCGAGGATAAAAGTTGGAACAAGCCAGTGCGCCCTGAGCGATTTCGCTTGATGGAGTTCAGATGACTTTTAAAATGTTTATCCTTCCTATTTTTCTAGTATCTTACCTTCCTAGACCGTTAGCTTCGATAAGATCGATTTTTCTTACCCTCCACGTGATTGTTTCAAGTGCATTGACATTGAATCATGACAGATTTCTGCAATGTTTAACCTTCCAAAAAAAAAAAAACTTTCCTCTCAAGTCAGCTCAATCATATTCTGATAGTTTTTCGAATATCACACGAATATGAAAATTTTTTAGTGCAAAATATTTTCATTTGAAAATTAGAGTGGGTACCTAAAATTAGAAGAAGACATTTTTAACTTGCAATAAAATGGCATTGATATATTTTTTAGACCAACCTCTTATATAAGATTGCGATGGGGTAGTAAAAGCGAATGTCTATATCTCCCTTTCACCTACATCTGCATACTATGCCGCAAGAAGTTTCAATAGGCATGTAGCAGGGCCACATTGTATCACGGTGTGTTACAGGACACTAGATGTTAATAAACAGAAGAAATAAATAAGAGAGGGTGTACAAATGACACACATTTTAAAATTCATATGGTAATGCAAATCAATTTTGACACCGACCTTTTGTATGTATAGTATATGTTGAAAATGGTTGTTATTTATGTTATTATTTTTACAAATGTTTATTAATTATATTTACATAATTTATTTTGTTAATAAACCCAATATAAAGGCCTTAGTGCTGTTTTTGGTGTGATATAAATAAATCGAAATAATAAGTAGATTCCATTCTTAATAACTTCAACCGATTCAGGCGTGATATTGTGGACGTCCGACAAGTGAAATACAATTTAATTCCACTTTTCCGACATAACAATTGTGATAAAATTGCAATTACATTTTATTTTAATATTAAAGTAATTCATACTTATCATTTTCTTCATCGCGCCCCTCGGAATATTTTCAATCGCATCCTTGAAAATATCCATCCCTCCATGCAAACAAACACTCAATAAAGTTATTTAGAAATAACATAATAATTCTACGTAAGATTACCCGGGTTTTGGCGTAGCACCTACTAACACTTCCATACAACACACTTTGACTTTTTATCAGATGATGACTTACTATCTCGAAACACTCACCTCAGCATAAAAGCCACTCCAACCTGAGCAGATTTTTGCCCAAGCCAACAGCTACTTGTCACCCATTCTGGTACTAAGGCGTTACATTTGATCTTTTCATATCCAAAAGCTCTTGGTCTCCTCAGCTTAGTCTTCGTTACCCTACTAGTATTACGCCTTGAGGAGCATTTTCTGCGACCATCCAGACTGTGTAATCCGGCTCCTGGCTGCTAATGTAGTAAGCCTAACGGTTTTTGTAGAAAGTGCCTATAATCAAGTCAACTTCAATCGATCGTGGTGAAGTCACATCCATGTGATAAGTAAAATATTATCGATTAAAATCAATCGTTATCAATATTGTTAACTCTTTAATTCGTTCACTAATTTTTTATAAAAGTTAACTTTTAAATTTCATTCGTTTATACTTTGCATAACATGACTCAAATAAACGTCAGTTAATATTTTTCGTTAAATTTCGGAGAATGTCCATATGATCGCAATTAGGCGCGAAGGTTATCCAACAGATGAAGGGGGAAATAAAATGGTACCAAATAATGCAATATTGCAAGTTATTTGTGCCTGAATGCAATGAGTACGTAGGCCCAATATTGGCCGCCCAAGTTTCACAACGCAGACGAGAATACGCGAAACCACTCAAGGACAAGTGTCCGCGATGGTACAAATGCCTCCTTAGCGACATCGCGTCATCCACATCGGAGGGTTTAACATGAGAGAAAATGAGTCACCATAAATCTAGGGCTGCTTAAAAGGGGACGGGCCATATATAATTGTGGAAAAATATTATTAAAGGTTAAATCATTATCATTTCATAAAAAATAAAAATAAATAATAATTTTAATAAAAATATATTTCAAATAAAAGTAGCCGACATTTTATTTTCATAAAAGAAAATTTTAACTTTAACTAGTCACTTCTTACCAAGATTTACTCTAATCTTGATCAGTTACTTGATAATTTTCCCAACTTTGAATACAACCTATTTTTCGAGAAAGAATTGTTAGTTTTCCCTACATAAATTTGTATTTATTCGGCCAGAGTACTGAGAAACCGACTCAAGCGCCTTTCCGCTAAAAGAAAAACTCGCTATTCACTCACAATCAGAGAAGGAAATTTATTCTTTAGCAGCATCATCAGCGCTCGAAGGCACGATAATTGCAAATGCAAACACCCCAGTCGTAATTTAGCACGGATATTGAATTTGTGCCTACAGAGAAAAACAGACATGTCAATAATAGATACTGGAATAAACGATGAAAAGAATGGGAAAAGGAGAGAAAAAATACAAATTCGCTATTCCAACCTCTTCCCGTACCAATTATCGTTCAGAGAAGAGTATGGAAACTACCGAAAATCATTGAGAGGCAACTCACATCGTTTCCGAGCGAGGGCGCGCGTTGGGTGTCGCTCATCAAAAAAATAAATAAAATAAATAAAAACGCGGGGATTAACTGAGTTAGCAGCGAAACCACCGATCCAAAATGCGTTGTGCTCGTCGTTAGCGCGATCAGGAAGGTGCGAAAAGAAGTGGATTCGCTTCCAAGCACCTTTGTGTTCGACCGCGAGAGGGGTAGAATGGTCTCTTTTGCATCGCTTTGATTGACCGTTATCCAAATCTCCGTATAAGCTCGCGTTAATCCGGAAGAGGCGCCAGGCCGTGAAAAATGGAATCTTTTCATACCATCAACTGAATGCAATGGGCGGACTCAGAACGGAAGAATGACGGCGAAATTCAAACGACTAAAATACGAAAAAAACTGCATTAACGCAGTCATCCAATTATAAATCAACTGTAGAAATAAAATAACGAATCAAACGACCGGATGAGCCATGAACAAGGATACAAATGGGATACAACTAAATCACCGAGTATTGGGATGGAAAATCACCATAGTTGGGCGACTTTGATTCGAATCAGCAGTTAAAATATGAAAAATGATAAAGCAGTTTTTAGCAAGAGGGTAGCAATGAAGTTACAAAAATTCCGAGAATTTATTAAGAACATAGAATACAAATGGGGTACAACGATAGCACTGAGTATTAGGACAAAAAAGCATTGTAGTTGGGTGACAAGGATTTGAATCACCAGTTAAAATATCAAAATAATGAAAGTTTTTAGCAGGAGAGCAGAAATTAAGCCACAAAAATTCCGAGAATTTGTTGGGACGAAAAAGCGCTGAAGTTGAGTCGCAAGGATTTGAATCAACAGTTAAAATAAACGTAATTGGTAAAAAATAGTTTTTAGCAGGAGTGGAGCAAACAGTCTACACAAATTCCGAGAATTCCTTTACGAATATCATGATTGATTTCAATTGAGGCCGGATAACTGGTAAAACTTTCACATGTCCAAATGTTTTGGCTCTATTATGAATTTTTCTTCAGTGCAAACAAATAAACACATAACCACCATTCTTAAGTGTTTCTGAAAATTGAAAACCAGAAAAATGATAATCTCCATCCAAATTAGTCGCGGTGACGCTATATTATATTGGGTACTTCACACTCGGATGGATATAATCTACTCCTTTTAAACACTTTTAACTCAATGTTGCTTCTAAGTAACATCAAAAATGTATACATTTTCAGGTCTATTCAAGTTTTACCTAAACTGCGTTTACTTTTGTGGTGTAAAGTTTAATGTTGTAAAATACATACATAGAATAGTAAAATATGTCGCTGCCACAATAATTATGATTGAGAATTAACTTTCACATTGTTAAATGGAGAAATCTTGAATTTGATTCCTGCCGGAGGCAGCTCTGGGTAAGAAAGGGTTAACATAGAATGCAAAATAAGCATAGGATGGAAAATGATTGGTGTGCGTGGGAAAATTTTTATTAGACTAGTACACCCTTTGCATCAAATAATAATAAACTATTTACCCAAGTAATAAAAGCATAATTAGTAAAAAAAAACTCCATACATAAAGTATTACCTACTGTAGACTAAATTGCTAAAGCAATTGAAAGAGTGATCGTTAATTGTCATTCATCATATTTCCAATTCAATAAAATCACAAATTTTTTCATTAATTGATATAAAATATTTGGAGTATTAATGTGAAACAATCCAAATTTTTACAATTGTATGCATCGTGGGCCCATACACTGAATTTTGGATTATCACTTCTGAATTTGAATCTTTTTCATCATTTTCCGGAGTTTTGCCTGGGAGAACGTTCAGTTGAACATGAAAGATAAACTCGTGTTCCATAAACAAGCTTTTTACTGAAAGGACCGAACAACCAAGAGTAATATTATTACAAGAGCCTAAATCACAGACGGTAAACGTGGGAAGAGATGGAATTATACTTGAAGGGCAATCATTCCCGTAGAGAGAGAGAGAGAGAGGGAGAGCTTCGGAGTATCCCGCGGGTATTCTGAAGAATTTGTTGACAGTCCATAGATTTGTTCGGAGAGAGCGTAAATAATCATTTGGTATGCCACTCCGATATCCTAGGAAAAATGATAGCGCACATGATTCTTCCACCGTATTATTTTTAAAGGCACAACTTGTTTCTACTCGTCGGTGTCTTCTTCGGATATATAGGTACTTTGTTTTAAATTAGGAGAATCGAACAAAATAAAAATAAAAATTTGTAATAATTATCACCTCAAGTATTCAAAACTTACGCTTTATAAACTAAAACCCCTTCATACATTTGTCTACGTCTTTTTAATATAGCTAAAAGAGAATGAGTACTAGACAAATGATTTTCTGAAAGTAGAAAGGCTGAACGAACGTCTTTTATTTTGTCTCAATTAAATTAGATATTTTCGTTAAAATTTTGAATTAAAAACGCATTTAAGTAATTCATTGTCCTGATATGATCACTTGGCTACATCAAATTTGTATTTGTGTCTGTTTTTTGAATGTCCTGAGGGATTATATATGTATTATATGTATTTTTGATTTGATTACTTAGTAAGCATTGCTTTTTTGGTATCACCATAAATCTCTGAATTATTTTTATTCGCGGTCTAAAGGATTTCCCTCCTACGGTAAATAAGCCATTATCCATTTATCTTAAGATTTAAAATATTTTTCTCACAAATACTCATCATGAGGCGTCCAGGGTGGAGTTGGGGTAGTTAGGGGAAGAAAAAAACCAATGTTCCAACAGCCAAACCTTACCCAACGCCCGAGTTGGTAACCTTTCCTGAATAACCTTAAAAAAAAGTTCCTCTATGATTTAAATAATGGCCTATTCTTTAAATCAGCGAAAGAAAAAATTTATGCAACAAGATTTTGAAGACTATTTCAAAATGTTAAAAATATGTTTCCATGTTTTCATGCATAGTTTGACAATTAGTTAAACTTAACTTTATTTAATTTTCACTAAATCAACACAGTCGTTTGATTGCACCAGTCTAGTTGTTACGCAGCTGTGGCCCCCGAGAAGAAGGAAGGACAATCCGCCACTACATGTGGTTACGGAGCAGTCATATATGCTCCTGGAAATATATTGGCCATATTACGATAGTAAATATGTGAAAGAAAACCAAATTATATGTTTCATTTGTGAAATCCAAATTCCACAACGTTTAGCCTGGTACCATTGAATACTGCGAAGGAAACAAAAATTCACGCAATGATGAACTCCTGGCATTAATGGCAATACTCGCCTAAAAAGTTTTCTACACCAAAATGTCTCTAGTGAAACGGCTTTGAGGCCAACTTCGCACGGCGATCGTCTTCCGTTAAGCCCCAGGCCTCGAATTGAAGCGTACACATTCGGCTCTCGTTCAAGTGTCAAGGTTGGGGATAAGACAAATGCTGCGAAAAAATGCCGACTTCATCGTTGCTCTTCTTCGTTTCTTTGAGAGACAGAGGGCAAGGGATAGTTCCCAAATCACAACCTATCTCTCACCCACACGCTTCGATTCCTTGACAGCGCTTTTTTAGGAAGGATAAAGGGTGCTTATTAGGGAATAGTGATGTCGACTTTAAATCTGATTTCGTACAGCCGTTTTTCCGGTTTATGGGAAAAACGGTAAATGAACTCACGGGTGGCAGCTTATTCAAATATATAACCAATTTAATGATACGTGCAACTAACTATTCAATGATTAATCAAATGATTCCAGCAATAGTTTGTAGAATAGATGCGAAAAATGTGACACCAATGGGCACGAGTATTTAATCAATTTCATTCATGTTAATAAACAATCTTAGCTTTAAAATTACCCATAAAAATCGCTCATAGGCATTTGGGGGGGATTTCAAAGGAGAAAATTGACTTTAAACACATGTTTTTGGCAAACATTTTATAACCAATTTTTGCCAAAAAAAATTTTACGCACAAATTGCTCTGGAAAATTTTCTTCCTATAAAGGCCTTGGGTGATTAACTTTAACGTGAATATACATCACGGAAAACTGAACAGTTTTGCACAACCTGAAATGTGAAACCGTAACGGAAAATCATTGGTGAATTGAGGTGGAATGACCTATTAAATATTTATCAAAGTCAGTTAATTCACTAAGCCGACTTCCTATAGCTCAAGTATCTGCATTTATTTGCCCAGACAGATGAAAAGGAAGAGAAGATTTCCACACACCGAATTGCGAAAAAACCCAAATTTCCAATCGTGGATGCGCAAAATATGGTTTGGTGGCATGATATTATGTTATGTTTAATTAGTTCTCACATACAAGCACTTTATTTGCAGTTACATACTACAAAGCAAGCCGCCTCAATTCGCGGGTGGCGGGGAGTGTAAGAACTCTAGCCGTTGACAAATAAAAAGGATGTGCTCCAACCACGTCCCGTTTAGCATTTATTAAAGTCTTTTATTATTCAGGGAAATAACGAATTCCCATACCTCTCTGTTCGGCAAAATATCTCTCTGTCGGACCTGGAAATGAAGTGGGGTTGGAATATAATGTTCCGCGTGTCACTCTGAAAAATATTTTTTCTCAATTGCTCAAGTAATCTAAGCCTAGCGAACAGCCTCCGAACCACTAGCGCCTCACAGCCTAATTCATTTAACTTATGTGTACGCTTTCTGTATGACCTTGGCAGTTTTTGACAAATTGCGCAGCTTTCCTTTGTATTTCATTAAGTCAACGGATTAAGTTTTCATGCGTCGGATCCCATATCCTCGCTCCATATTGGAGGTGTGGTTTGTAGTTGCCATTCCTTAGAGTAGCCACGGCTAGGTGCGCCTTAGGAGATGTCCGGTGAAATAAATATATGCCCCCGCGCACCAATAAGCCATGTTGACTGCATCACGTGACCCTTAGACATTTCACATTCGGCCGATTCCTTTCCCTAGGCGGCTTACCTGGAGACAAGACGTTCTCCAGGAATGCGATTCGAAATGGATGAGCAACTTACCTCTCCCCTTTCTGCCATTGGAGACCGCGCAGGTCCTTGAAGTTCCTTGATTGATCACCGCTGCCGCCACCTTCACCCCCTCCGTGATTTACACTCATTTCCTCCACAACTCTTTCTCTGAGAGGTCTTTTATCTATCTCTCCGTCTCTTCAGCCGGTAGAAATCACCTCCTTTGTGTCCTGAAGAGTAGAAGGCGCAATCCTTTCTCAATTCTTAAAATTTCAGTTAAAAGTATGTGACATTATTCGTATTTATCTCTACCTATTTAGCATCCTATATAATGTGTTTACTCATCACCATCACTGTTGAAATATCTTTGAAGATGTCTCTAGAAATAATTATCTACGATTTTCCGGAATAATGAGCCACAGCATTTTTTAATCATATATTTTTTACGTATTCGTGTCTATTTTTGTTCCATATTCTGTTTATGAGGACCAGGAGAAAGGTGAGTCGAAATTAATTAAAAAAACTCATATTCTTCCGTTATTTGATCCGATTCGACACGACGTCTCGCACTATTTCCGGCGGAAATCGATAGCTTTAGCTCTTCGGCAGATAAGTTGATGATGTCATAACTCACGCCCAGCGCGCGTCACCGCCTCTCCACTACTTCCCAGCCTTGTACATGGGCCTCGCGCGATTATTCGTCGTTAACACCTTTCTAATTTAACCTTCCGTCAATGAAAGGTTCACCCTGAGGAGCTAAACAGATCTCAACTCTAATGACGTCACAGACTCACACAAAGTGGGCAGAATTTTACGGTTTTTCATTTGTTACTCAGAGGAAAATAACTGATTAATGTTCTTTTTCTCTTAACATACCTTTGGCTACATATACTGAGTTTTAGCCGTGGAGATATTTAGCAGACTCTCACAAAGTGGGCAGAAAATTTTACTGTTTTTCATTTGTTACTCAGAGGAAAATAACTGATTAATGTTCTTTTTCTCTTAACATACCTTTGGCTACATATACTGAGTTTTAGCCGTGGAGATATTTAGCAGACTCTCACAAAGTGGGCAGAAAATTTTACTGTTTTTCATTTGTTACTCAGAGGAAAATAACTGATTAATGTTCTTTTTCTCTTAACATACCTTTGGCTACATATACTGAGTTTTAGCCGTGGAGATATTTAGTAACTACACCTTTGAAAGCATCTGGTTGAATATATGCCTGTGAGACCTAATAAACCATGCTGATTTGATCACATGATCCCACCGTTATTGCTTAAATGGGAAAACGATCAAGATGGCAGAACGATAAAAGTGACGTTATATTTTAATAATGGACGTTGTGTGATAAGGAGTAGGGTTAGAGTCGCTCCTCAGAGGAACTCGGTGCAACTGAATGTGTGCTGACACGTGGGGGCGTGTCCTTCATTATCTTATTCGCACGCTCTCTGTCGCGTGTCAGTGGCGTGGCACGCGTGGTCCATCTTAGTGCGTTGCGTGACGCTTTCAACACACGGCAGGCGAGTCGCTGATACGAGACACAGCCCCCAAGTTATTCTATCACCCGAAGTACAAATTAACACTTTTATATTTTTCTCAACCACTTTTATGCTAATACTTACATATATTAAATATGTCTCCATCTGGTGCCTTGTTCTTAATTGACTTAAAATCTTCATTTACATCTACATACTATCCCGAAAGCCGCCACAATAGGCTTTTGGTGGTGGGTGTTAGGACACCAGCCGTTTATAAATAAAAAGGAAATTCTCTTACGGAATTACGCCGAACATTTATTTAAGTACTATATTGTTCGAGGGAAAAACGAAATCCTACTCCTATCCGTTCGGTAAAATATCACTCTTAATTTATCGTTTCTGTCGGACCTGGAAATATAGTTGGGTTCTATCTTGGGCGTACCAAATATTTCAATTTACACTCTTCATGGCTGAAAATACAAACACTACAGGATAATAAAAAAAAAACCTGGCAATAAATCGAAATTATAACATCGATGACAGAAAAAATATAAATTTAAACAATAGTTACAATTGACAAAGCAGAAAATGTAAAAAAATCCATCTTAACAAACTCGATCGATTACAGCTAATCCATTCAAACATTTTTTGCAAAGATGGCAGTATTTGAGGTTGCAATTATAAAGATCCAAAGCCCTAGACTCTTGACTAGTCACGTTAAAAATGTTTACGCAGGGACCAAAAATCGCTCTCCTCCATCCGATATCCATGGATGCAACATGCGCCGAAGTCTTACTCTCGCAGTGAAAATCTCTGAAATAACGCTAAGCCAATTGTTTTCGATCCGATAGAGACGCTTTCCAGCCAAACAAGGCTCATAGAGAAATGAATTAACAAAACACGAACGAGTCGGGAGTCACTAGCCCTAAGATTTTAACAGCTATGACACCTGCCAGAAAATCGTCGCACGAAACTGCCTTCAACATCAGCGTATGCCCCAGCTCCTCCCCCAATGGAACCGTTGTCATTTTTCCGCTTCTAAACTAATTAGAATATCTCTGCCCCGACCTTTTCACAAGCAGGGCGTGCGGGCTCTTCTATCTGATCTTCTCCGCTGTCACTGCTTTTGAAGGCGGTTTTAATACAGGGACTACCTGTCTCCACGGTGAAGTGTTCAATGGCGTTTACCTAAATTATTGAAGCCCATTTCGTCCGTGTTTTGATAACTTAAGCCGCGTATCATGGAAGAAGACAGCTTAGGATGGCAAAGAACGTGGTTATCAGAAAAACAAGGTCGGGTTACAGGTTTTTTTCGCCAAATATTTAAGATAATTTTCCGATAATTTTTTCCAATATTCATTTTAACTGTATAGACAATTTTAGGTGCATAAATTTTACTAAATAATTATTTGAAATCAAAGCAGTTTGATGGAATAATGTAGGAGGTCGAGAAAAAATCCCAATTCGAGCAGAATTTATCCATGTCCTTCTAAGGGGATAAAAAGAATCTGAAAATAGTTGGTATCACGTAGTCGATGTATTGCAAGTACCTGAAACTCTAACGCTTGGCATTGTGCCACACGGAACATTTAAGTGTCTTTCCAGTTGCTTCTCTCTACTTGTTGCTCCGAGTCTTCAGAGGAGAAAGTCTCCGAGAATCACTTATTATTAAATAATTCTACTAGTTCAGGCAGGTTCACATGGCGCATTTGTGAATCACTATGACCGTATCTTCTCTCATGTTGGAATTGCCCCTTTCATTCAAAAAACGGCCTACTACCTATAATTCAATCACAAATCCTATTCTCTCCCTCCCACCAATCATTATTCCCTCTTGCACGACTATGCGTATCGGGGAAGAGGAACGACTTACCAGGGTAGAGGTGTTGAGATTGAAAATGCGTACCAAATTGGGCAAACTGCCTTTGGTTTAAACATGGTTAAAAATATAATGTTTAAAATCTAGCTTTAGCCTAATCACTCATTATGATACGTGCATACATAAAATGTGACGGACAGTAACTGAAAACGTACAGACAACAACGTATAGTATGCTTTAAAATTGTTTAGGTTGACGCGCCTAAAATACGAGGATCTTCGTCATCCATCAGGAACGATCGGAAGAAAAATGACGAGAATTCTAAGTGAACTAAGAACTAAGAGTTAATATCCCCTGCCCGCACATAGCTCGCTCAACCCAAACTCTGAGTCTTTTCCTTACCTCATCTTATAACGTTATAATCCTTCCCTATCAATATAATCTTTCCCTCCTCACCCACCATGTCCAGCATTCCATCGCTCCTCTCCGTCCACTTCATCTTCTCCATTTTTCTCCATACCCACATCTTGAATGCCTCCAGTCTTTTCTCGTCCTTCTTCCTAAGTGTCCATGTTTCCGCGCCGTAAAGCACTACACTCCAGATCAGACTCTTCACTAGCCGTTTCTTTAAACATAGTGATCCTCTCAAAAGCTTTTCACTGTCCATGAACCGGTGGCGGATCTAAGGGGGATCTAAGCCCCCCCCATTGGTTCGAAACACACACAAAGTAAAATAGAAGTATTTGGGGGTTGCCACTTCGTACAAAGTGTTTAGTTATATTTTCATACATATTTACCTTCTTCAACGAATTGAAATACAAATTAGCTCTAAACTTAGGTAGTATTTGACATACTTTTAGTAGGTATATTACAACACAGTGATAGATCCAGAGAGGAGCTAGGGAGGCATATCGCATTTGTTTTCTCCGTTTTACAAGCATAGATGACATTATCAGAAATGGCTGACAGAGCTAAATACTATCCTTAAGATCGTGTTTCGAGGATTGCAGGAAACCTTAGCACAAGTGCATATCATCTAATGAGACTATTTTGAAGGCGATGACGGTAATGTGGACGGATAAATAAATATATTTTCAAAAAATCAAAATGCTAAAAAACATTTGTTTTCTCCGTAGTCATTGCTGTTTATCTATTCTCTAAAGATAGATGGGCAGCGTCCTAACGAAAATTAGAGCAATCCCCCCCACACTTGTGTTATCAATTTATACTAGATAGAATCGTAATCTTAGCCCCCCTCCTGATCCCTATCCTGGATCCGCCAGTGCCATGAACCCCTCTTTTGTTGACGCAAAACCCTTCGTCCTGTCTTCACTACTGTGTTCCTTTTCCTTTAATGAGCAGCCCAAATAGTTGAACTAATTCAGCAGTTCAAGTGAGTGACCGACAGCTTTTATCTTGAGCTTCTTACTCCTAGCTTGCGAGAGGCTTAACTCATAAAAAATATAAAAGCGTCAAGAATAATGCCAGGATTACGACGTCAGAGGTCAAAGAGCAGCATCCAAGTTTCATGTAAGAGGGATAAATAAAGATATGTGAGGAAAGAGCCGTCTTTCTTTGAGCAACCTTGTCTCCCGACTAATGAGTAGCCGAGAACACGTTACCGGCCCGAGGCACTGATCACAGACAAACAAGTCGTCGTCTATCCTCGTTCCTATAATCGGGAAAGGGGAGGAGAAGCTCAGGCAACTGGGTCAGAGGTCGGTATTGCAACCCACTGCGGCTGTGATTTCGTGAATGATTTTTTAAAAGACCTGAAGTCAATAATTGCTTTAATTCACTTTTCAAACAGTTTTTCACTCTTAATCTCCGCCAAAAACATTTCAAAGAATCCCCACAAAGGCATATATTATTCCAACTATAAATATATTGGCCTCACTCCACGGCTGCCATCCCCTTAACGCTCATTGACTTGGACCAGGCGTGTAACTCAATCACCACCAATACCTGTCAACCTTTACTCTCCTTCTATCTGTAACTTATTCCTTACACACTTTCTTCGTCCATCCACTTCAAACATTTGTTTTCTCCGTAGTAATTCCTGTTTATCTATTCCCTAAAGATAGATGGGCAGCATTCTAACGAAAATTAGAGCAAACTCTCCCCCGTAAGATCCATATTTTTATTTTTACTGCTCTAAGTATTAGACGTTTCTGTGTGCCCACCGTAGGGCAAGAAGAATTAATACGTTTATACATTAGAAGTCAACAAATTATTTCCTGGTAAAAATTAAAAATTAAATAAATTACACGGTTACGCATAACCTTTATAAAGGAGAGTAAATTCTCCTTTACTTTTTAAGGCATGGTTCGCCGTTACACGGCCTCAGATACACATGTTGTTTCTCCAGCGAAAAAAGAGGGAAGGGCCTCGTACCCCGTACCCCCATATGCGGACAATAAGGGCCTTGTTAGAAACCAAATTGAGGAAATGGTTTACCACATCAGGCTTCCCTTTGAGGAAGTAAACTGTACATGTAATTGTATTCATTTGGTGTACCAAACTTGGGGGAAGATTAGATATAGTCTAATTATGAATGAAAAATTACAAATAATCAAATGATGAAAGCAATTTGGATAGACTCGTGAGTGTGCCACTTATGGGTCAAGAATGGGTTCTCTGAATGGATTCATATTTTAAATTGAAAAAGGAAATACTGTTGGCTAAAATAAGAGGAAAAAGAATTAATTTTCACGAATACGAATAAAAAATAACATTCAACCCTAAAAATAATTTTTCAATACATTTTTAAATATAGAAAACAATATAATAACCACATTTAATGTGACCTGCTTTTTCCATATCACTTTGAAGGATGTCTTTAAAGATTGTAGAAAATATAAAAATATGAATGACAAGTTAGGATTGAGAATTGGTATTGAAATGATAAACCAGGGCGGAAAACTTCCTAAACTCGAGTGTGCCTCTTTTCCAAGAGATCTCATCCCTGAAGTCTGTACGCAAGGAAACTTCTTTTCGTACGACTTGGCGTCGCCTACAAAGCCTAAGCTTTTCCTCTCAGACCTTTTGTTGGCGTACAAGAGCGTCTCTTTGGGTCCACAGCCCTTGGTCTCCATCATCTGCGCAGAGCACAAACCGATCCCACAATAATGCCACCTCGAAGGTTTCTACGCCTCATTGAGTTCGCTACGACATTTTCTTAGTTTCCTTTTTTACGGCTTTAACTCCTCGCTGTGGTCAACTGGTCCAGATTCTAGCACAAAGAAAAGAGATGTTCTCTCTAAAAATAACCACAATCTCCTCGGAGTGAAGATAAATGTTAGTATTGGATTCAGGAAGTAACACTGAGCCTAGAATGTTCCTTTTTCGCAATTGCATCTCAAAGTCGCAGGAAACTGGATTGAAAACTTAGGGTGTATGAAGATGAATATCGAGGTAAGTGATGGAAAAACGTCGGTCGAAATCGATTTTTCGAGCAGTTGATTTTCAATCGAAATTAAAAGCTCGAATTTTCAACAAAAATCGAAACTTCAATGCAAAAGATCGATTCATTGAAAACATCGAAGGTTCTTTAAAAAACAGTTTATACAAAACATGTTTAGCATTCATTCTAAAAACAATCAAAATACATATTTGAGTAGTTGAACAAAATTTACTAATTCATGCTTGAAGTATTAGAAGGAAAACTTTACGACGCTTAGGTGAAGCTTAAATTTAAACGATTTGTGATAATTCAAAAATGTTTCCGGCGTCATACTCTGAGCGAATGTCACCAATCAAGTTTATTTAATAACGTAATACTAACCGACAGTGAATAATGCTACAGATATTATGTCGATGCCATAAAAGATCTTTTAGTAGCACAATAAACCGTATGATGTGAAAAAATCAACCAAGGTAATTTCGCAAAAGATAATGGGGTACTAAATCCATCTTTCATCTGTGTAGGAAGAACGGCAAACTCATTTCTTAGTCTTTCTCGTTCTGTTGCTATAATCAATGGAGTTTTTGGCTTGCAGGTACCTATGTATATTTAGGGCTGAATATCTATATATTCCTTCTCTTCCTTGCGAAAGGAGACGTCGCATAGTCCAGTAATTGAAACTGAAAACCAGCTGTAACCTCTGCATTCTATGAATTAAATTCAAGAAAATTATGTAGCAGAAATATTTTTATATAAATAAATAATTTTGGAGTTATTCAAAATTAAAAAGCAGTAGTTTTAAGTTAAAAACTAAGTTTTCCAATGGTTTCAACGAATAACTAAAAAACTCTAAAGGTATTATCAAATAATGTATCGTCAACAAAAATGTAGCGTGTAAAAATAAAAAGAAACGTTTTTTGAGAAATAGTCCAAGCAGAATACGAAGCAAAATATGGTAGGCGGAAAGGAAAATTTTTTGTAAACACTCAAATCAATGTATTTGAGGTCAAATATATCGGAAATAGTATAGCTTTCACGGATATAATGACGGAGATGTTTAATAAAGCGTTTGAAACGACCTTGAAAATTTTCATCCCCCAGGTTGGAAGCGTCAAAGAGCGCTATGGCACTAACGTTTGCAGAGAAATTCTCAAACTATGAACAAAATTTCATGTTATTCAGTCTTTACATTCCCATACATTTAAGTTTGGAATGTAGGAACTAGGATAGCGTAGTGGCCTGCGCAATGTGGCCCGGAAAGGCAAAGGTTCCTTGATTCCGAGTCTGGGGGAATTGTTTTCTCACGGTATTTCATGCAACTTTTACAGTCGTTCACGCGGCAAGTTCGAAATATTGCACATAACTTAATTTAATTTCAAAGAATTCGAAGGAGAAAAGCTTCAATGAATGGACCATCGCCTCCAAATTTTTCTAAACACCACTCATCTCCCCTTTCTCTTAAGCGAAGATTTTCCCCTCTCATTTTCAACCCCCCTGTTTGCTGCCCTCGAACTTCTTTCCGACTCTCCATTCAAGAGACCCCACCGCAGCTCCAATCCTATCGATTATCTGATTTGCGGAAGAAGAAGAAGAAGACTAGAAAACGAGAGCTGATTTTTAAAAACACATTTGTGATTTGCAACTTAAGGTTTCATCGTTTTACCTGTCACATAAATTGAATGCTTTAACGTGATTACTCAAGCATGAAAGTCAGGGAAATCAACGTCACATCGAAAGATCGCTCATGTGAAACTACTTCGTTCGCAAGTTTTCGTGGATGAATACAGAATTTTCGGGCTTAGTCCGCGTATGAGCACAAATATTCACAACAGTTTCTCTACCTATCCTGCTGGCGTCAAACAGACAAGAAAATGGCTCAATAAAAACGGGGTGATAAAAAGTGGCGTGGGATTGTGCAGATATCAACATGAATAGTCACCCATGTATTTGAGAGGGAGTAATTAGAACTTAGTATGCGGAAGAATGGGAGATGGGGTATTCCGTTATTTTTTAGCCGTTTATATTAATTTTCGAAAATAGCGGCTCGTAATACCGAATAACAAGAAACAGCGTTAGAATTTATGTTCACCTGTAGTGAAAATTTTAAGCCAACAGAAAATCGAGAATTGAGCTAAATTTGTTAGCGAGATTTTTCCCGGAAGGATAAACAATCAGACAAGAAAGTGGTCCAATAAAAACGGTGTGATAAAAGTTTTAAACCAACAGATAATCATGAGGAGGGTTAAATTTGCTAGCTAGATTTTTAGCGCAAGGACAAACAAACAGAGAAGAAAGTGGCTCAATAAAAACCCGGTCATAGAAGTGATGGGGAATAGCGCAGATATCAACATGAATACTTCCCCATGTGTTTGTAAGGGAGTAAATGGATCTTAGTATGCGGAATAACGGAAGTTCGGGAAAGCCTTGGTTGGTGAACTCTTCGGGCGCAGTGGCAAGCGAGCGAGCAGTGGAGACTTCTTGCTTGGGGGACGACGTTGGAATGTTGATATCTCTCATCATTCACCCCTTTCCACCGCCTGGTAGTTCCCTTCGGGAGAACGGAGGCTGGGGACCTCCTGAGAGAGAAATTGGAAAAGGCAGCGGGGAGAGTTGAGTGAGCCGCTGCAAGACCGAACGAACAAGTAACTTTTGGCTCCCACAGTTGCCATGAGAAACGGACCGCGGCGCGGTGGCAACAATATTAAGGAGTTGGTGCACCGATCCTACTGCTAAAGGGGTGATTTGGTGGCCGAGAAAGAACCGCGAATTCAAAGGACCTGCGAAAGGAAATTCATGAAGCGAGAAACCAAGTTTTTCCCAAGAATCTTCACGAAGTTTATCTTTCCCTGGATTCGCATACATAGTTACTTGCAGCTAGCTTAAAACGGGGATCGATCTATGATCCTTATGGCTTTTCTGACAACTAACTAGATCACTAAGATATTCGGGTTCATTAATTCCAATGGCAATTCAAAGATTTCCCGGTAATGGTGGACCAAAATCTTTCATGCATTCGCAAATTAACTCGTGCACGCTGATGGAAGGGTAGGGAATGGAAATGGAACCAGGCCTTATTAACTGAACCTCTAGGCCTATTGATTGAACTCCTCAATGGACCCCAGAGTGACATTTAACAAAGGAGCGATGGCCATTTTCAACTCAGCTATAATGACGTCACAGACTCATGAAAATTGGGCGGCAACTTTAGCATTATTTTATTTGAGACCTACAGGAGAATTACTAATTGAGGAATATTTTTCCCCATTCGATTGACTCAAATACCTGCTAGGAAAACGATACACAGGTTCGTAAATTAAGAAATGGAGAGAAGAATTTAGTTAAGGACTAATAATATAACTAGTACTCGTCTAATGGCATGCAATGGGCCAAGTAGCATTTTTAGAAAATTTGACTAATTTTGAACGTAGACTCCAGTCTGCACAATAAAGCTTTTGACCAGTTTTGATTAAGTCATAAATTATTTTTTCAATTATTAAAATAAATAGCAAGGGATTTCGAGTACAAACTACATTCATGCAAAAGAAAAAATTTAAGATTTAAAAAGAATTGAGCAACTAATAACGATAATGATTTTCATTTACTCAGGGACAATTGCATCTTGAGGGGTACATGACAGAAATTGCGAAATCTAACTGGCTAGAGTTTTTCACGGGCAATGTGCTGAAAACAGTTGCGGAAAAGACAGTAGAAGAGTTATGAATAAAAACTTTTGGGCTATGTCGCCGCGTCAATTCTTGGGTAGCCCCAACATTTCGGTTGACTGGAGTAGAAGTAGAAGTTGTTTAAAATATAATATTATGTGAAAAATGTTTTTGCAAAATTCACGAGCGCCCGCATTGCATACAAAGAAATAAATACGAAAAATACCACGGAGACAATTTTTCATAGAAGAGAAAATATTTTGAAACATTATTGCTCAAAATACTTCAATCTTCCTGAGACTTTTAAACTGACCTCTGCGGAAAAGGTATTCTTAAGTTTTAGTTTATTAATTATTATTTCCGTAGCTATTCGTTTAAATTGCCGTATCAAAGGAAAGTGAGATCCACTCTCAATATTTCCTTGTTATCACTCACTCAGTGACTGGTCAGTTAACATAGGTGAGGGTAGGCTCATCCCGGATTAGGCCACGTGCCAAAGACATGGGGTAGTAGGTACAAATTCTCTCACCCATTCATTAATTCAAGTCCCAACCGCTGCCACCTTGTAATCTCGACTGTCAAGTCCAGCTTTCCCCGGCCCTATATAACCCAAACCGACCAAGATGGCCGGCCTAGGCTAATTGGCAGCAGGGAGAACTGTCCTGGAAGGACCGTCGGCCAGGTTGGCTTCGGTTGAAACAAACCTCCAGGACGCACCACGCGTCGCATTCTTTATTATATTCAAATACAGGTTACAAAAATAATCATTATCAAACAGAAGTCCACAGCCTTTACGAACAGCATATAGCACGGCCTGGTTGTCAGCATATAACACTGCATCAGAAAATTCAGGAACATTGTTAAACATAATGAGCATACCCTTCAGGGCGGCAATCCCCTCGGCAAAATAAATGGGTAATTGTTCTTCAAATGGCTCAATGTGTTATAAACCAAGTTGCTGCGAAACTACGGCCCATTGAAAGGGCGTAGCATCCGCATATCCAATATAATTCACTGGAAACGGTGCACAGCGTCTCACTTTTTGGAAGACGTTCTCGTCATAGCACTTTATAAGCCACTTGGTCTGTCTCTTGTACACTTTGCTGATTAATAAATACGGGAGATGCATTTTATTAGGTAAGGACAGAGCTCACCCAAAGCTAATCCACAGTCAAATACTTCTCTACACTTCTCTACTACAAATCGCACATTCAGGCTAGGGGTCTAGTTCCTTTCCTGAGTGCTTCGAGGATTTTCTTTGGGGATGTTCGAAGCCTTCACCCAGGATTTGAACCCAGGACCACTCAGCAGCCAAGCGCTCCACCCGCCAGGCGACCACGCTCCCCTCAATATTTCCTGTTGCTTAGCAAAGCATTTCGGCACTTTCCCTCGGCAATGAAGATGTAATGGGTGAAATAACTCCACGAACTTTATTTCGGTTCTTTGGACACTTGCCAGTGTGAACGACCTGTTTTACAACCTCCTCTCAAACCCTTCTGAAGCCCTCGGAGCGTGTTAAACCACTCACTTAGCCCCCATTACATTTATCCCATTTCCCAAATAAGAGTGTCTTCATGCTGTCATTGGTCCCTTCGACCGAAAATCTTCACAACGTCATTTGCCTCCTGTTTTCTCAAAGGCATACGTCTACTGTCTGACGCACGTGCAATCTGTTCCTCTTCATCGCGAACTGAGTTTTATTTTTCAAGTTCACGTTTTATTTTCCCGTGTGAGTTTTGTTTTTGTGTTTCTATGTTTAGTGATAGTGACTTGAACCATTTATGTCATGTGCTTCCTAGTAGCTAATCTAAACATATATTATATACTAATAAATATATACACACATCTATTCTAGTTCTATATAAAATATAGATTCAGTATTATACCTACTAAATAGTCGTACATATCAGTACATTCAGGAATAAATCTACTCTGTAGAATTATTGATAGTTCCAACTCATATAGAAAGAAAAGTAACCTAAGTAATTTTTTTGTCGACTAATGTAGAAGTATGCGGTACCTACCCAATCAGCATTAAGGTTTTGAAAATGATACGCACTTTAGAGATTAAAAAATCCATGCATATTTATGAATACAAGTTCTACTAATCCTCATGCCAATACTTCACCAATGCAGTAAGAAAATGCATAGTAAGTAATTGCGAGAGTTAATTGAATCTATATAAAAATATTACTGCCCGAGTAAAATTACTGTCTAAAGAAAACTTTATTGAGAATAGTTCTCCTGAGAAGACTTCACTCAAAAATATCTTTCAGTTATGGTGACTCCGCTCTAATACGACTCTCACGGATTTATAAATCCAAAATTTTCTATTTAGAGATCCCATTCGTACCAATTGAACCTATAAAAATATTTCTTCGCTTTGTGAAGATCAAAGAGACAAAATTGATTATTTGACATTCGTACGAGCTGTTCTCACCAAGTTCACCAAATATATTCGGGTCATCTCCAGAAGTCGTTGATTTTCACCTCACGCCGACCGCGGCTCCAGAGTTCCTGAACTTGATGCATTATAGATAGGCAGCTGCGCAGGCACCGCCTCCGTATGTATGTATGTATTCGGGTGTGTTTTATTTTTAGGGCTTTTGCAGGTGGAATTTAGGGCTCGCAAGGGATTCTGCCTTGAACGGTCGTAAAATTCGAAAGAGGGTCCAGATACTTGGTATAGTATATGCGTGTACTTCATCGACGCTTCGCGAAAGGGTGTTAAATTTGCTCGTTTCAGTGAGAGTGAATCTTTCTCACCTTTTACAGCTCGCGTGAAGCATTAAAAGCGTTTACACGCATTTCATACCGCTATTTTATCGAGAAGTAGACAACTAAAGACCTTGAAAGCCTTTCACCTTTTCAGAGTGCTCTGCAGAAAGTAATCTTTATGCCTCGCGCTCGCTTCCGCTACAAGAAGATCTGCATAATTTCCTATCGACGAATTACTTTGCTTAGCATAACAGTAGTTGAAATACGTGGTAGAAGTTTTGAATTTGGTATTTTAAAGAAGCTCAAAAATAGCAGACTGTCCCACTGCAGACTTTGCTAAATGGCTTTGTGCTGCTTTTGAATTAATGGCTTTAATTTTCTGTTCGTCCATTTAATATCGATTTCTCTATGCCTTCGGAAAGTAAAGGTCGACATTGAATTTTTTTTAATATGCGAGTATTTCCATTTATGATGAAAAACAGCGATAGTTATTTATAAGAGTATATGCCATGTACATTTATTTCAGTATATGTCAACTACATTCTTTGGCTAACGACAAAAAAATAAATATTGGTAATTTTCCGGAGGAACTCGAAGTGCTTACTGGAATTCAGGGTGTTCAAAAATATTTTCCTAAAAAAATAAAAGTAAAGTAAATGGTTTTAAATCCTAAGTATAGCAATGCATAAAAAAACAAAGTATGTGTCGAGATATAAAATTTTGAAAATATAATCATTTTTACAAAGACGTAGAAGAGAATATTTTTGGGTGTCAGAGACACTCCATGCGACTATTTACGTTGGGAAAAGACTTCAGTGATCTTTTTTGCATTAATAATAAAATAGTTCATGCCATATATAGATTGAATTTTATTCCTGCATTAGTGCCCTGGTATATATGAGGAATTTTGGCCATAATATGTGCACTTTGGTTCTCCTTTATTTATCTTACGTTTCACTTCATTTCACCTTAAGCAGAGATGGGAATTGCTTATAATTACAAATATATTATCTGGGATTGGGATATTATGGTAAGGATGATCTATTTTTCAGTCATAAATAATTTTTTTTGCCAAATGCGTCTGCTTGGAATTTGAAAGTTAGTACCCTTGTGTCAGCTCAGATTATAGAAGTTTATATAGCTCAGATTATAGAAGTATATAGCTTTTGTCTAGCTAAGTATTACCTACTGCAGTTATTAATCACAATTCACTAGTTCATGGGGCAATGGTGTGTTATTAGGTGTTCATTCATTATATCCCACAAGATTTTATGTCGATTCAATTGCAAGAGTACTTCGGTGTGTACCTAATAGGCTTTTTGAGAATGGTCTTACATGACCCCACGCGACTATTTACGTTGGCGCGTTTACGGCCAGGTTAACGGAGATCTTCTTCAATTTTTAATGAGCTACATACTTTACTAAATGGCTTGAAAAATGCACTAAAACAATGCCAGCAGTAATATGGAACCGTGAGCTTAAGCGTTTCACACATTGGTGTCAGCATATGCAATAGCGTTTCTCTATAGTGGTAGATCCACTCTCCAGGGAGTTAAAGATGATTCTATCATATATGATTTTACACTTTCCCGGCGAACAACTTTAGAAAAATCTTCTCGGGATACCGCGCGGGTTAGATTATTTAAGGCGCTCTTAAATAATCTAACCCGCGCGGTATCCCGAGAAGATTTTTCTAATGATTCTATCATTCGAATGGAATAGAATTTCTCGTCTACAGACGCTGCGAGTCTTTTCACGCTAGTGTAATATGAGTCAAATTCCTCTCTTTAGCTTTGGGTATTTTTTCCAGCGATTTTTTTTATTGCTAGAATACGAATTTTCGAAGTCACATAGTTCCCCAGAAACTCCATTTCCGTCATAAGGGAAACTCTACATATATATGCATTCCCTCCGTCTGTCTCTGCCGCTATATGAATGAAGGAAAAAAAACGCGTGGCAGAAGGGATAGATAGCGATCAAGCAAGCACTCGCCACCGATTTTGTTCATAAGAAAAATAAAGAAAAAAAGCCTTCGGAGAGTCAATTCAGGGCATAACGGTCTCCATTCCTTTCATCTGCTAACCCCTTCTTCCAGTGCCACTAAATCCGTACACATTTTGCTCTTTTTTACACGTAAACCGAGGACGCAGGCTGCCATCGTATGCCATCCAATGCAAAGATTGGTTTGACAAAGATCTCCACTCCGCTCACCTATCCGCTAGCCTTAACATATTTGACGCGCCTAAAGCACAACGGGTAGGAGTCGAACTATTTTTATTATGACTCGTTGTATTTTGAATTCCTTTAATGCTGAAAGGAACTAGCTTGGAGAAAGGGAGGAATGGAGTAAAATAAATCTAAAAATTGCACTTCTATGAAAAAATGTATAAACGTTTTTTTGAATAAAATCCAATCGGTAGCTTGAAAAAGAAAAAAGTGGAGTCACACCCCTTGTTCCTTATGGGGCTCTTTACGTTTATTTCTTCTCTTTTACATAAGTTATAATCCATATTTTATGAGCGATTTGAAGCTTCCTGCAAGGGTAAAACTCTATTTACAGCTGGAAATACAAGCAAAATAGAAAGTAAACATTAATCAATAAAATAAACATTGACCTATACTCCGAGAACTATTTTACCATGAATTAAACGAGGTCAAGATAAGGAGAAAAAAAATAGAAAGGACAAAATAATTCAAATGCTACATTTAGAGCATATTTCAGTGGAGGAGGAAGGCTTAGACGATGACAGGGGTAGAGAAGCACTCGAAATGTGGTGCTACCCAAATATAATGAGGATAAAATGGATAAACCGAGTATGTAACGAGGAAGGTGATAAGAAGATTGGAAGAAAAGAGAAATATTGGAAAAACCTATAGACGAAAATGGGGTAACTTATTTGGCCTTATTTTGAGGTATGACGGCCTGATAAAAACAATGGTAGGAGAGGTGGAAAGGGAGAAGGGCTAGAGACGGCCCAGAATGAGTTACATAAGACAGGTTACAACGGATTTCATAGAGAATAGATTCGTCGCTATGAAAAGGCTTGCGGATAGGAGAGAGGAATGGATAGGACTGCATAAAACAATATTAGAATGAATGATGCAAATTTTAAAATAGATATCGATGAGTTAAAGCTGATTACAATGCTTCAAATTTATTTAATCTGCTAATATACACCACTACCTCACAAGGTCGATATTATTGTTTTTGACCAGAAATTCAGTCTAATGAAACTCTTTCAAAGGACTCATTCTTGAAACAGCAATATAATATTTAGTGCAAAAAATTCTAGGTATTCCACCGAGGAAAGGCAATAAAAAGAAAAAGAAAAGCTGCAACGGACGAACTTTGCTCCCAGCTGGCTCATAAGCATCGACAAGGGCATGACCATCAACTCCTTTTCTGCTGAGGTCGCTGAGTAAGGCGAGGACATTTGTGTTCTGCGAGCCTCGTTCGGGAAAAATCGGCGAGACAGCAGGAACCAATGTCCCATTCGAGTGGAATAAATCCTAAAAAGATACGTCCGATTGTGCGGAAAAAAAACACCATTGCCCCCCACCGTCCGCGAAGACAACTCAACAAAGACTCTTCTTCTTGCCCACGCACATCCAGATACTGTGTTTTATATCTCACATAAAGACACACGCGAGCACACCTCCATACTGTAAATCGATATTCGATTTAAAGGCACCGCGGGATGCGCCTTTTTATTTAAACGATAAATTAAAGCTATAACGTAACAGGAAACTCTCAAAACATACCGATTTTACCCTTTTCAACGTTTTTTTATTAACCATAAAATTATATCCTCGAGGTAAAATAGATATATTTACCTACGTAGAAACCCTTCCTTGTATAAAATGGCCTATTTTAAATGCCCTGAAAATTTCATGATGACAACGTAACTTTATGACAAATATTGGTCGATTGGTAATTATTATTATTGCAGTTCTTGATGCTCAGCGATCTTATTTTAGCTACACCTGCGTCAAAGATAAAAATAACAACCAAAAACCGCTTTTCTAAGATTTTAAAGATACCTGAATATATGTTTGGTCAAATGAAAGTGATTCGTACTCACAACAAGATAAAGTTATGTAATCGCCCATTTAATTATTCATACATTTAATACATCATTAACATGTCATTGCATTTACAGATGAATAGCCAACACCCCAACATCACGTTGCAGAATGTATTTGAAATGCGAAATGAATACGAAGAATGTACCTACTCCTATATTTGATCCATCACGACAATATTTACATATTGCATAATACAAGCCTACATCATATAGTACAATGAATTTCAAAATGCGCATTGAATACTAATAAATTAAAATCAACATCAACAGGAAAAATGTTTTGCCAAATCACTCTCTCGAGCAAACTAATGGCTGTACGATGGTGTTGTTGACCGCTCCAACGGCATTTCCCCAAGTTTGTTTGCGGCTTGCGCAGCATGGCTACATAGAAACGAGGGTAGTTTATTTCCACCACGAGAATAGAGTAGGGAAAGAACGCTTTCTCATCGCCGGTAGCGGGTGGGTATAAAAGATACTATGAGGAAATCTTATTTCATTCTATCGCTTTTCCATTGTGGAACTTCAACGACATCGGTTTAGAGCATTAAATACTGTGTCGTTCGATATTCGATCTTTCTTGTTATGGCGTTGGAGTGATATACAGAAACATAGGAAGTGAAAATATCGTCCAGAAGCATATATACTTCCACTTCATTATCGGTAAACTTTCTCAACCCATTACAAGTGCAGTTAAGTCACCCTTTCGTGTGGCAGCCGCGAGTTGGAGGCCAAGGGGAACAGGGTGCTGAATAGGGTAGTTTCCTTCATCAAAGAAAACGAAAGGTATTGGTTGCGATTCATTACCCAACATTATTGTATTTATAATATACAAATTATTTGGTTTTACAAATACCAGTTCAGACGAATGGCAATGGTCAATTTTAACCGCATTTGAAAAATGGCAGAATGGGGCCATGCGATGCCACTCCACGTGACGTCACAGGGACCTAGTTTCTCTACGAGTAGATAGGAGTTTTACATTGTCTGAGATTATCAATGCATTCATGAGGCACAGACTTCAGGGAAACATGTCTTAATAATCACCTATTAAAACTGCCTATGGTCGGAAAGTTTCCTTCGTTTGATAAGGCATTAATGATCCTTATTTAATCCAAGCGCTACCCGCTAGCAGCCTGTATCGCAGCGGTGCACACATCATCACCCCAAGGTCACCTCATACGGTGGCAGCGGGAACCAGAATGACATCACACGGGGTTTTCCCAGCATTCATACTTAGCCGTCGCGTTTTCGCGCGCTTGAAAATTTTCACTTTTCATTTAATCGCGAAAAATAGATATCGTCATTAAAAAATCTAAAAGCGCGAAATGCGTACTCCAGGAGTAATAATCTTTGAATCTAGGCAATAAAAAAATTATAGGAAACCATCCTATTGTAGAAAGGGTTCTTAAGCTTTCTATTAGGACCACGGCATCGATTGGCACCGATGCTACGAAGGCGTAGTCTGCCTTCGTTTTCAAGGTAAATGAAGAATATAAAATATTCTCCATTGAGGAGCCCATCTGACCAAAGTTCTTCACGAACGCCTCTTTTCCTAACGCAATTATCTTCCTGATGTCCTCACTGCTGTATCCGTTTTCTTCTAATGTGATACCCAAATAGTTGAATTGCTCAAGTCTCGCTACCTACTTTAACCTTGAGTTTAACATTCTTAGCTCGCGATGCTTTACGAAACCGCATACCTTTGGTCGTCTTGTGATTAATGATCACGCCATACTCCTTGCAACGCTTGTATAACGCATTCACCAGGGTATGCAGTCCTCTCGCAGACGGCCTAATCAACGCCTCCTTCCTAACCTTCCTCCTCCTCCTTCCGCGAACCTAGCCGATTAAAGTATCATTTATTTATAATATTTAAATCAGTTTTACTCCAGTTCCCAACTCATCCCACGTCTCTCTTATCATCTCCTCGGGGTGAAAAAAATAATATCACGTAATTTTACTTTGCCGTTTTTTTTTGTCTTCCTTATTGGTAGTTTTCCAAACATTTTAATTTACTGCTAACCAAAAATGCACAATAAAATGGCGCTTCGGTTCCAAACGCGAGATCTCCCCCTATTCGTCGAGAAACCTTCATGTGTCAATTTTTAGGGTACAAGGGGAGCAAAGGAAAGGCAGACACAGACCGATTTATGGGCTAGGGGAGAATAAGGCTCCTACTGCGTGTCAACAACATACCGAAAACATCCCGAAAGCAGGAGACGGAGGGATCACCAAACACCGCCCTCGCCGTTCGCCCTGGAATGACTGACTGTGAGATAAGAAAACCCAGACCGCAAAACACTGCCGCTTTCATTGACCTCCGGGCGTCGACGCCTTGATAACCGTCTCGCAAACATTCTACCCCACTGGGACACAACTCCAACGGAAGAAGAAGAACGAAAAAGAACCTTCACCGTAAAATACGTGATTGCTACACTCCGCGCTATCACTGGGGAGTTTCTTCTTCATCTGGCTAATGATCGGAGAGTTATTATACGATCATCATCTATCGCAATTGGAAGACCACCTCTCGCAAGACCATAACTCGCTTACTTCAGTAAAATTCGGATAATTTGAAATTGGTAATGGAATACACACCTCAGTCGCTACCATGATATCTACTAGAAATCTCAGTTCGTAAGCGAAATTAAAACTATAAGACACACGTGATCATTGAACAAAATCAATCAAAGCACATATAACCAAAAAACATTAGAAGATATAAATCTATCGTAATTACTTTATCAAAACCACATACTTAAAATAAACAAAATCCATCATAACTCCATTCTGCTGTAGCAATGCTTGGAAATAAACAAGTCAACCCGATAATATTAATACCCCCTCTTACATAGGTAGGAATGATCACTTATTCAAGATGAAATGTCGATCACCAACGGCAGATGTAAAAAGGTTTTCATTCCTCAACAGGAAAATTGAGGCTTGGAATACACTTTCTTCAGAACCGTTTCAGTCCTTTCCTAGTAAATATAATCAAGGATGAATGCTAAAATTTATTTCGGAGAACTTATCCAATCCTTTCCTCATTTTACTGCTACCACCATGAAAACGATAAAATACTTTTTGAATAATGATAATAATAAATATACCATCAAGATAATGTTCAAAATGATGCACTTTAGCTGGGAAATTACAAGAAAGCATTCCCTACTCATTGAAAAACTATCTTCGTCCCATTTAGGCAAAATAAATCGGTGCAGCTGTGGTAACTATGGTCTGCTGCTCATCAAACATTTGTATTACTGGAATATCCAAGCACCATAGGCAAATCATAGGTAGTGTAGATATCTAGATACACAGGTAAATCCAGAAGTCATAGGTATAAGCCAATCCCTGTGATATATGGTTTCAGACTGCTCATGTTTTCAAATGTTCTCATCATCATTATAAAGGAAAATTTTATTTTCATTGTAGCCTAAGAAATGATGCTCATTGATCGATTTGAAAATGATAATGTTTAATACATTTAGTGCTATTGAGCAACCTCAAGTTATAATTTGATCATTGATTCCACTCCTCATAGAAATTTTCAAAGATTGAAATGAATAATTCGAGAAAAATTAAGAAAACAGCAACACCATAGGAATATTTTTTTTATTTCAGGCAAAATCTCGTAAAATTACTTCGTTTCTCCCGACTCAGTATCCTAAGTAATGTCTGATTTCTTCAAAACTAGGAACGAAAAACGAAACCACGGCTTGAATAGAGACTCTTTCCGAATGCAATAAGAGAAGTGGCGCGTCATTAGCTGCATTGACTTGAGTCTGCAGAAGTGAAGTGAGAGTGCGGTTGATTGGCCGCTGATGTTGTAGGGAGGATGGGAGGGGGAGGAGAGGTAAGGGGTCTCCTGGGGGGGGGGGGGAGGAGGGCGCCTGGCAACAGACACACAACAATGAGCAAGGGCCTGTTCCCCCTCGAAAGTCTTCTCATATCCTTCTTTCCCTCGGCATCCACGCCCTCTCCACAATTCATTTCCTGCCTCTTTCTCACCTCCCTTTCCTTCCTTCTCACGGCCAGAAATATTTCAGAACATGACTCAAGTCCTCACCCTACCTCGGAGGCTCAGATCTCAAACTCAACTTGAGTTTAAGTTAAGAGTTCGTACTTAAAAAGATAACTTCAACTCAAATAAGCCTCAGAATCTACAGTAAAATACGTTTACTTTATGAAAGAGGATAACTGTTTGTCTGCCTACTACGCGTTTTTAAACGGCAGCACCGATTGTGTCGAACCGCGGAAATTGCATGAGTGCTGTTAAAAACTGTAATGAGAAAACTACGAATAGGACGCGTTGGACGCAACCGAAAGTAGCACTACGGGGTATGGGAGTATGAGATACACCAACTTTGATTTTGAGGTGAATTTAGTTTGGGTTAAATGTTCATACTTTAAAAATAACTTCAATTAAAATACACCTCTGCATCTGCAGTAAAATACGTTTATTTGCTGATGACACTGCCATCTATGCATATGAAAGAGTATCTCTGTTTATCTGTCCACTCTGCGTTTCCAAACGGCAGGACGGATTGCAATCAAAGTTGGTATATAGGTGCATCTCAAGCTACCAAACCCCGTACAACAACTTTCGGTTGCGTCCAAAGCGTCCTTTGCGTTGTTTTCTCATTACAGTTTTTTACGTCACGTCATGCAACTTCTGCGGCTCGACATCCTGCCGGTTAATGCACACCTCTCGTCACGCCTAGTGAGGGAAAAATAAAAATCCGGCTGAAATCCAAGTTTCAAGTTTCCCGCTTCTCTGGGAACTATCCTTCCATAGCTACGCCGGTTGGCCTACTATTCCATGAATAAATTAGTGATCACTCTGACTTTGATATTCTATCATCCGATTTTAACAACTCTTTTGTGTGGAGTCAAGCGTGGGGACTCGAACTTAATCTCAGCATATTCACGGAGGTGCTTTTCTAGCCTAGATCGTCCAATTTTCCCAATGCATATGTTGCGGATGGTGTTGGCATAAAGACGGCTGATGAAGGGAAGACATATAAGAAATATTTGTGGTAGTCTGGTATTTGGAGGAGGCGACCGACAGTTGAGGGCATTAGCCTGCCCTTAACGAAAGGCGACAGGTGGACCACGGCTTAACGTCGCATCCGACAGACGGGGAGTGTTGCGCTTGAAATGCCTTCCACACAACACTCAAGCAGGGATCGGGCAATCTCTGAAAATTCTCCGCCACTTCAGGGATTTGAACCCGAGCCCGCCGGGTGGGACGCCAACACTCTAGCCACCACACCAACCCGATCCCCGAAATATTTGTGGCGGAGCCCTTAAGAATCTAGTATTCATCAAGCGCGTCGTAGGATAATTTTTGGACGAAAATGTAAACGAGAGGTGCTATTTCGCACTCTTCCGTAAACACCTTTAATTTGGAGCGGGAATAAGGCATCTGGAGACTTGATCCGTTAACTTGATAAAAATACGAAGAAAAGCAGCGCGATTCGTCAAAAAATGCTATCGGCGCACAGGAAAAATCTCACATTTTTTTCACGGATTTTTCTTTCATATTTCAGCCCGAGAAATGCACATACAACAACAAAGACGACAGCTTGCTAACGTTCTCGAATAGAGTCTTGGTCTCCTTCCATCAAATCTCCGCAATTCTCACTTCCTTCTTCTCTCTCCTTTCCTCCAACATTCCCTTAATGAAAAAAAGCCAACTTCACCACCACTAACTCATATCTTTCCTTCTATCGATTCACACCCAATCTTCTTCGGCCCACGATCCCGACTTACTTCCTGTTGTGACGCATCGAATTTAATTCTACGCTTCATTTACTCCAATTAAAACTATCGTAGCTTCCATCATATTTTGAGCGTGAGCGCGGAAATTTGACGATCTTATACGTTTTCTGCTTCATTAAAATTTCACCCCTGATATCACAGATCATTTCAAGCATAATTAATTTGAATCAGAATTATAACAACACAGCCAGCTAACTTGACTGCAAGACGAGAAGACATTATCTAAGAGAACGAAAATGAACATACATTAACATCATTCAACGGATCACTGTACGCCAAAAAAAAACACGGGTGATTGGCCAAATTATGAGACACAGAAGTTACGTGGAAAACATAATGAAAGTAAATATTGATGAAAAATTCTCCAGAGGAAGACAAGGGATAAATTGTTCCCTACGACAGGTCAAGAAGGATATGGGGAAATATGGCCTATGTAGGGTAAAAATAAATAACTTATGAGTTATGAGGGGGGTAAAGAGGAGGGGTTGGGCAGGGATTTGCTTTGTTTATTTGTTTTTATGTTATTAAAATAAGACATTGCAATATTTCCACTGAGTTTGAAATATTACAATGTCTTATTTTAATAATACAGTGAAACCTGCCTTTAGCGGAACCTGAGTTAAGCGGAAACCTGTCTTCTCCGGAAAATTTTGTTGGTCCTGGCGGTCACAATAGGGTTTTACGTGCATTGGTGCCCTCTGTTAAACGGAAACTGTCAAATGCAGAAACGGAATCGATTCCCGGGCACGTGTTTCTTGGTTAAGCGGAATTGCAAAAAAAATCCATGGACAATTCTTACCGTAAGGAAATAAAATCCCTAAATGTTTTGTGAAGCCCTATCCATAGAAAATAATCCAACGGAACCAAGTAAATGTGTCGTACGTGTATTAAGAACTTCCACCATATTGTGCCCAACATCACACAAGATATTTTTTTTATGTCTTTGAAAATTTCAAGCTACTAGGTTAGTTTCGTTATCGGTGTCGTGCTGTTATTCATGGCTGCTCCACTTTCTATTCGCATCAAAGAAGAGCAACGTTCGGTGATCCGTTTTTTGTGGTCGGAAAGCGTATCAGGGGCCGAAATTCATCGAAAAATTATGGCACAGCACAGGAACAACGTTCTGCTGCAACGGAGTATTTACGAATGGATTAAAAATTTCAAAATGATCGCGCAGGTGTTACGCGCGATGAAGGAGCCGGACGACCGTTCACGCCACAAATGAATTAAACATTGAGCGCTCACGTGAAATGATTCTCTTAGACTAACGAGTAATTATTGAAAAATGGGCACAGCGTCTGCAAATTAGTCACGGTTCCGCATGCGAATTTTATACAAATTTCGTAGGCATTGTAGAATTATGTAAATAAAATTTTATAACTACATAGCGGATATTAATTGATTTACCCTCGTAAAAAAAAGCTGTGTATTACCATGAAATGAGTAATGAATAATGCGTCGCCATGACATCTTGTTATAGTCTTGTGGTTCCTCTGCTTGAACAAGCGCTCAAAGTCATTTTTATCTCTATGTCTACATTAAATTTTATATTTACTCTCAGTTTCCATCCCCACTTCCATTAATTCTAAACGCTTTTCTTCCGGCCACGCCCATCTCAATGTCCAACTCCTCATATACACGTCTAGAACTCGGAAAATACATAATTCATTTCACGAGCGACCCCCGGAAATAGGCCATGTTGAAGCTGTAAACGCTCCCATCCCCTTTAAAAATAATCAAAAAGAAAAAATTGAAAAGAAAGATAAAAAAGAGGGCACACAAAAAATATACAATCTCTAATCCTCGCAGGTAGTCGCCCCCGAGGCCTTTTCCACTCGACAGGAAAGAAAAATTTATCCACGAAATTGCCAACCTCCTCACCTCCCAAACTAACACACACAATGGTGTCACCGCGGGGCGGAAACCAACCTGGAACTGAAATGCCCAATTACTTTCATTTTTTCCTCACCCCTCTAGCATCCTCTTTTTCACTTCCAATTTCAATTTCCCATTCCTTAACGCTTATATACATTCTCCCTCACCCGCAGAGCCAAGGAGCAACTTGCTCCTGCTGGATAACATCGATTTTCCCCAAGAAGTTCCCTGTTGGTGATATTGAAAACAAACCCCCTACATACCACGCGTTACGAGAATGCATCAATTGAATGTTTTTTTTTGCGGAATTTTTCATTTGGACATATTTTACTCTATCTTCTTGAGCATTTAAAACCCAAAATGTATTGTGAGTTTCCTACAGGTATAATCAATCATCTTCAGCTGGTTTTCTTCCCTTGACTGGCAGTTGCCAAACACCAAATTCGTCTCCCCTTCACTCTCTCCAAGGCCTACCCGTTAGTTTCCCTATAGATTCTTCCTAATCTTACCGCGTCCATCATGTTCAATAGGGTGGTTTCCTATTTTTTTATTGCCTAAATAAAAATATTTTTACTCCTGGAGTACATATTTCACGCTTTTAGATTTTAAAATGACAATATCTATTTATCGCGATTCAATGCAAAGTGAAGATTTTCAAGCGCGCGGAAACGCGATGGCTAAGTATAAATGCTGGTAAAAGCCCGTGTAACGCCTGGCAGCTGCTGTGTGAGAACACCTGAGTGCGAGGCTATGAACGCCGTTACGATGCAGGCTTCTTGCTGCCAAGTGGCAGCGGAGAGTACCCTGCTAGCAGGTACTCTACCCTACCACCATGGCGCTTGGCTTAAATAAGAATTATTTATACCCTATCAAACGAAGGAAACTTTCCGACCTTAGGCAATTTTAATAGGTGATCATTAAAAGATGTTACCCTCAGCTCTGTGCTTCATTCATGCATTGGTGATCTCAGACGATGTAAAACTCCCATCTACTCGTATAGCATTTAGGTCCCTGTTACGTCACGTGGAGTGACATCGCATGGCCGCCAATCTGGCCTTTTTCAAATGAGGTTAAAATTGTCCAATAACATTCGCCTAAACTGGCATTTCTAAAACTAATTTGAATATTATGAATACAGTAATGTTGGGTAACGAATCGCAATCAATGCCTTTTTTTCTTCGACGAAGAAAACTACCCTATTATCTTGCATAATCAAGGCAAATAATTGATATAATTATCGTAAAAGTATAATAAATAGGTTATTTGCCATTATTGATGCATCTAATTTGATTAAATAATGTATAGAAGGAGGTAGATTAGTGAGATGTCAGTGTGCTAGTATAGTGCTACATGTATTGAATATTTAATCTCTATTATTCGCCTACATTAATATTCCCGCCGTGAAAGTCGTTACTAGATTTTGCGCAAGCGCTTCTTGCAATCCGCGAAAATACACGTTTATGAACGTGAGCCGAAAACCCCCGAGCTCATAAAAACACATCTATTATCGGCATAAAAAAGTGTAACGCTGAACTTTTAACATTTGATTGAAATTCTGCCGAAGCTCCATAGTGTAATACATCGTATTTTTTTACTCGACTACAACAAATAATCATAAAACATTGTTTGAATGGAAACGCTTAGCTTTTACGGTCGGAAGAGCGAAGAAGAGCACGCGAAAAACTTAGAGAAGGCGGAAGGTCGTCTTCTTCATCTCGTGACGGGCAAAATATTTGAATGGGTCACTTAATTGTTTTTTATGGAGAGAACGACATATTCACATAAAAAATAACTTTCTTAAGTTTAATTTCAGCCATTCTTTGATTTTTTTAAATAGGCCAAAGGCAAGTTTCAATTTCCGAGTTGTAGAAAATTACATGGATATCGAAGTAGCGGTAGCCACAAAGTAAACAATGTATACAGCTGAGCATGCTATCATACTTCAGGGACATGTATTATGTACATATTTTACAGGCCAAATTACAAACCCGAGAAATTTCAAATATCCCTTTCTTTTCTGGACACACCTCGTAGTTATTCATCTTCTTATGGGATTAAATTCCAAAAACAAAATGCCATTTTCAAAATATTTGCAAAAAAAGCCCTTCTAACGGCATTGGAGGTCCATGGCGTGCAGCGAACGTGTGGCCTATCTGTCGAGATATATCACGCGAATGCTGTGAAATTCAAACTTTTACGACGACGCCATGTGTAACGAGGTCGTATTAACGAAGTGAATCAGTCATCACCATTTGCTACATCTTAGGACGCGTAGTGCTCTTTGGTGGAAACACTCACACTGGTCATGAATCACTCTGTATGATGCAAAAAAAATCCATTTCCATTTTGGCGCCGGCGCCGATATAAAAACAAGGTCGTCCAAGAGACGACCGCTCCAAGAAATGGCTTACGGCTACAATACGCGACAATCATGGAAAAAGAGTCCGAATAAATGAAGTTAATGGCAACTGCATCGATTCCACACAGACTTATTCGGTTCAGCCTTGACAAATTTCAACACTTCCGCGTCATTATCAAGGAGAAATACAATTTTTTCTCCCATGGCGAATCCTAAAGTTCCCTCTTCCCAATGCTAAATGTATGATATCCTCTTTAAAATCAGAAACATGATTAAAATTTATCATACAATTAGAAAAATACCTATATAATATTTTTCATTGTCATCACTGGTCAACAATCCAATCCAACAGTCAATATGGGCTTGACGCAGATTTCCACTCAATTCTCCTATCAGCTAATCTTTACACACCGTCGTATTTCTTCTCTTTCACATCTTTCTTTATCTGTTCTATATATTTTGTTCGAGGTCTTCCTTTTCCGTTCTTGTCATCCACTTGCCCCAATACGATTGTCTTCCTCAGTCCATCATGTCTCAAGATATTGCGTTTAAGGTTGTTCCGTCTTCTTATTAAAAGGTTTTCATGAGGCTTCTCTTCTCTCCTATCCTTCTTAGGACTTCCTTATTACTTGCTCGGTCAATCAGTTTGATCCTAATCATTCTTCTGTAGCACCACATTTCGAAGGCCTCGCGAGTAATGTGTCAATGAGGGAAGCCTCATGCAAAATTTCTCATGACGATAGTTTTGACAGTAGTTAGTTATTTTATGAATTCCATTTCATTTAATTGGATAGAAAACAACCGGTACAGCAGTGACTGGAAGGCAGGTAATTCATGAGATGTACGGTAGCCAGAGTCGTTGGGTATTACTGCATGCGAAAACGTATGTTTTCCACATATGACAAAGTTATCACTATATTTATTAAACCATTAGCAATTTCCACCAAGTTAGCTGGTAAACATTTGAAGATACTCAGACTCCGAGTTGAAACGAAATCTCATCGGAATAAATTCAATGAACTTCAGAGAAAAATAAGGTAATAATACATTAGATTACCTCGCGGACGCACTGAACACAATTAGTAGGTAAATATATAGATATAATTGTATTATAAGCCTACTGCACGCATCTTTAGTTGGGAGCCGAAATATGCTGTGCGGAAGAAAATGAAAATTAAAAAAATTAAATAAATATATTAGTTTCCAATAAATTTATTTCTTAAATTTTAAGGTACATACGTTAGGTTAATTTTTAAAAATTAAGCCGATTCTTAGATGAATTAGACGACAATCAATAAATTAAACACATTTTAAAATAAAATTTTTACATTAAAAACTAAAACAATTCGATCTAAACTAAATTCCTAAAATAAAGTTTAGTTTTAAAATGAGGTAAAAACTATAGATCTGTAAATGTTATGACCAAAAATAAAGAAAACATTATGATAACTGGTAAGTATGTGTTTTTGACAGTGGGCGAAAAAATGAGAATGGACAATAATCACACGAAATTGATTCGAAATGGATGGACATATATGGCTCGTATGGATTACGTAATCATAAAAAGAGTCCCAAGGAAGGCTATATGGCCTACTGTTGCAAAGAATGAAAACAGCTATAAAAACGAGAGCCGCTCATGAAACATCTACTCCAAACCAATGCCTAATCTAATAGATTGACTCGCAGAAAGAGGCCATTGCACACACTATTCAAAACCGTCCTAGCTGGATCATTTACTTAATAGGATCGCGCTATTTCACTTCCCAGTGACATCAATACAAGACACTAAAAATAATAATTTTCAGATATTTCATTTATCAGGTTCACTACAATAGCTAACTGATAAAAAGTTATCATATCATTATGTAACAATTTGTAAATGCACTGAAAACGGAAATTTTTTTATTTAAAAAATTCTTAAGAGCACCCATAACGCCAATATTCCAGTGCTGTCAATTTTAGGCAGTTATTACCACTGAACTAATTGAATGAAACAATGCTTGTTTTTGGCATAAAGTCAAAAATTAAAAGTGCACTAATCGTATATATTTTTAAGTTCGCAAAACAGCCTAGGTATGTACAACAATGATGTATAAAAAATATCAATATTGATCTATTTTTACCAAAATACGAGACCCCAATGACTAAAAATTTGTAGAATTAAAACTCATCAATGGTATTCGCCTACAAATCATCAACTGAACTTGATGATTTTTGGTTAGATGTCTTTTCAACGTTTACTTGCGTAGAGAAGGATTCTCAAACATTTTGAACGGTTAGACCTCTCAATCTCTCAGACCTAGGTATAAACTGATTTTTATCAATTTAATTCCGGAAGTAAACAGTTCCTGAGGTATTTCGTAATGATGTTTGTCATTCGTATGGACACAAGGCGCTCATACTTTACCACCTTGCATGTAGATACGTAATCCATATTCTTACTTGACTGATGTAACACCCTACGTCAGGGTTGTGTGAGGTAATTTAAGCGTCGCTAAATAAAATTACTACGAAATAGCAGCTGCGTCACTTAGAGGTCAGAAATGAATGACTCGGTTAATGAATATCCGAAAGGAGTGATTCGCGATCCAAAGATAGGAACATCAGGACGCGTTGTTTGTGTCACGTTTGCGTTGTCCCTTTGTTTTTTTTTACGCTCACCGAAAAAGGTAATGGTAAAGCAATTTAGATTCAAGGCTGCCATGTTTGAATGGATCCACGAAATAATAGTGGGAGGTCGGAGATATCAATTCGATAGAGAAGAGATCCCCGTATTGGCTTGATGGATCACGGAGACCTTGATATGATTATCATTTCCTACCCCACCCTCGTTACGGGCCGCTGAAAAGGCAATCGGTAATTGGCCACTACGTTGGAGGTTCAATCCCGCTGACCCGCCCAGTCTCTGCTAAGGATGGGAGCTCATCTCCATGCAATGTCTCTTTGGCACGCAACGATAGGACGGCCAAAAGAACGCGAGGCATTTAATCATCTCAAAGAGGATTATGCGCACGAAAACAAACAGTTTTACTTGACTCTCACATTCCAGTACAATTAGGAAAATTATTTAGGTGACAAGGAGCAATTGTCTTTGTGATAAATTAAACTATAATGGGGTCGTTCACTCAAAGCCGAAATCGCAATACATTAACTGAAAGATGAATGATAAGTTGGAAAATAGAGTCACCTGGGGTAACTTTGGCCGAAATGTTCATGATTTCTTGGAAACAAACAAATTTATCTAATTTTAAAATTAATCAACCATTATTATCATAATCAAAAATTAATGATAGATCATGTACCATTAAAGGATTTTCATGAACCTCTAACCATTTTAACAACCAGGATTTATTTTTCCGAAAATTTGGGCCGAAGTTATATTCAACTGGAGAAACTTTGGTCCATTTTAATAAAAGCATATAAATCTAGTTCTAAACTATGAGTTGGAGCAAAGTTGCCCCACACAAAATGTCTCTTAGCGTACGGTTTGCAAGTTTTTCTTAATTTTAACCGGTAAATTTATTATTTTCGGATAAAAATGAAATGTTAAAAAAATACTTTTGTTCGGAAAATTCATATTACATTGCATTGCATGAATATATGTATAACTAGTTGATTCTCAGAATACCTTCTATTCCACTTAATTAAAACCCAAAATAATTTAGGAGTGAAGCGAGTTCTGCTGCCTGTCGAGTGATGCAAGAACTAAGTCGTTAACTCAATGCAAATGTCAAAATACAGAACTCTGAATCTCTACACGTCTGTGGGACATAGTTACCTGGAAAGGGCCTAAGTTACCCCGGATGACCGCACATAAAATCTTCTCGATTCATCTATTTTCTTGTAATTTTCAAATAACAAAACACGAAAGTTGAGGCCCATTTTCATGAGTTGGTGATGTCATCATAGTTCCGGTTCATTAACTGCATGAATCGCTCATAAGAGTAAAAAAAACAAAAAAAACTCATCTTGTGAATGTGCGAGGTCAAAGAGTCAAGATTTCATAATTTTAGACGAGTGCTTTTAGTTGTAGGTACTGATTATCCTCCATGAACATGCAAAAGTCCTAAAAAATTAAATTTTCAAAATTAAATTTCAATAGACCCCATTCCAAAGGTTTCTATTTCTCGACGCGAAACGAGAAATGTATAACACTACCTTTCACTCGCACTTTTTTAACGCTTCAATGACGTTTCGGCGCGGCCCTTTAACGTCTCCTTTATTCCAGCCTACTAGCTCAAGGCAAATTCTGCCTCGTATCCCGCGCAGCCATGGATGATAATTGATTGGAGGAAACGCCGTGGAAACCATTTTGAATGCATTATAAAATGCCGGTGACAATTGTTTCCTTCGCGCTAAATTACACCCACATCATTTCGCCCGAATGATTTGATTTACGCCGTTCCCTTTCGGCAATTCGATAGTCGAATCAATCCCCGCCTCGTAATTTCAATCTTCTCCGCCGAGTCCTTTCCACAAATTACACATTCCGATTACGATGATAACGTGCAGGTAGAAAAGTGTGTGTATCTACCATAAGAATCCAAATGCCTTTGTGAAAAAGCTATATTCCCTCAAATCTCTCCCGTCCTCTCATATTCGATCCAAGATCTCGTCACGGAGCGGAAGGTGACCAAAAATTTAAAAAATTACGAGGTTTGTTCAGAAGAGGACAGGAAATCCTTTTTTTGATTTCTCGCGATAATGAAGACTTATATTTTCAAAACGTGTTTTTTACTATGTTGGTATACGTGCCCCTAAATTATGATCAAATTATCAGCAGCATTCACAGTTTATTTTGCCTGCGGAAGCCGCTAAGGATAGACGTGACTGCAGGCGATTTTAGGCTCAGGGGCGGATCCAGGATTTTTTTCTGGGAGGGGCACAAGCAAGGCCGTATCCAGGATTTTGTTCTGGGTGGGGCACAACGATACCTCGTAATACAAAACGAATGCAATGATAATGGGACCGTATTAAAAATCTTGCATATTTTTTAGGGTCTGGGGGGGGGGCACGTGCCCCCGTGCCCCCCCCCCTGGATCCGCCTATGCTTAGGCTCACACTTCATTGCTTTCTCGTGAATTTTTGACCAAATGCAATACTGTAACGATTCTCGAGCCTCCATATTCGCCAGACATGGCTCCTGGTGACTTTTCCTATTTTAAAAAATAAAGAAAACCTGTATCTATATACCAATGCCCGATGCTAGAGCCACCAGGTACAAAATTTCACGACACATGCATAAGGTAACTGTCGCAGTAAGATCATAGAGATTTTAAGGAAAAACACTGCACAAACGGGAGTAAAAAAGACACCTCAAACTGAAAAAAAAAACGAAAATAAAACAAATTCAAATATTTACCTATTGATAGATAAAAATTACCTTTCCTTATCAGTACACGTCGTTATATAAGCCTATTTTTATATACACAACTGACACATACTGAATGTTAACCGCCTACCTACCTAAGTACATAAATGAATCTTGAATGTCGCAGTACGTCGCCATGTTTGACTGCGGCTAACCGGGTTATAAGTTTTACGAGAGAATCGAGTAATTCGGAGAAATCCGAGGGGTGGCGCTTCTGACGTTCGCTCCTTAATCACACCAAGAGTAGGATGGAAGGATCTCGAGGAATTGACTCTAATGTTCACCTCAAGTGGCTTGATTGGATTGCACATTCAATCTGGAGATGTCTGTCTTCGTTCGACATTTATCCACTTTCGCTCCAATGTCTTCAATTGGATGCGGAGAGAGACAAGAGGCGTTCCGATAAAATGGATCAAAGGGCTCATATCATCATAATAGCTTTTTCGGTAGAGATATAGTAACTTAATGCGATATTCGCGCATTATCAATCAAATTAAAATAATATCAAAGCGTGAAAAATGACAATATTTGTCATTAGTTCAACAGGCGAATTTTTTATTTCAAAAGTTTGTATCTTCAAAAATATTTATAGTGGAGTCATTTATTATTTCTTTACACAGCATGAAACAAGTAACGAAGAACGCAGTCAAATAGTACGGATACAATTATACAAAGGGTGAAATCCTTCAGTAAAATTTAAATTCTGAAATTCGCCTTGGCGAAGAAGTGCGGCTAGATAGTGTCACAAATAGAATACCTGAGCGGCAATCGGGAGATCCGGGTTCGAATCTCGACTGAGCCAAACGATATTTTTCCCTGCTAAATTCGCCCTTTGGTGTCAATAATTATGTACCTGTGAACGCGAATGCGAACGAAGTCAATCGTTACATGCAGTGCTTTGACAATGGCTTCTTCTGCCTTTCCAAGAAGAGAGACCATACTGGATATTAAAAACGCATCTATAGATAAATTGCAAAGTGGTATGGAATCAAATGTTGGAGGTAGCCTAGCCGCTCTGTGCTCCCTGTGCCTTAGCAACCCTTGCTCCCATCCCCGCACTAGAGTAACGTTACTAGGGTAACACCTTGCGGAAATTCAAGGCACTTCCTCTCAACCCATTCGAATTATTCCGACGGATAGCTCGTAAAGTTCGAAATATTAACAAATACACATAGTATTACATTTGTTTTCTGAAGGTGATCCCACCATTCTGGAGTCACCTTAAGCTCCAAAATTGGTTTTTTAACCATGATATTTCAAACTTTTAGAATTACGGATAATTTTTTGACGCTAGAATTATTATGCTATAATTGATAACAGATGATTTCTATATTACAAATGTAAAATATGGACGATTTCAGAGCTGTAATATTTTTTTAAAAGTCAGATTCAAGCTTACATAATTTCGTTCATAGCAACATTACGTTTCGTATTATTACGTATCATGGTAGACCTTTCGAAAAATCGGTGACCGTTGTAATGTGGAATTATTTGCACGTTGAAAACCATTTAACGATACACTGCAAAGGTTTTCGAGGACAAGGGAAGCCAGGCTGATGTGTGCACCCAGTACTATGGCAACCCTTTTTCCATCTTCTCCCTGCAGAAAAGGCACCAGGGTGACACCTGGCGGAAATCCAAGGCACTTTCTCCCAACCCGTATTAAGCCGAAGGATCGCTTGTCAAGTTCGTAATTGTTACAAATAAGATATCTTGTCTCGGAAAATTTTCAGTGTTTTCATACTATTAATTAATCATATTCATGCTTATATCATTAATTGTGTTCATGACTACATTACGTTCCTTGAAAATGGGAGAACTTACTAAAAATCGTTGACCGATATCATATGGAATTACTCGCATTTAAAATACCATTTTGAAGATACACAGCAAGAATTTCGAGGATTGAGGATTATGGAAGACCAGGTCGCTGTGTACACCCCTTATTCCTGTATAATACGTATATTAATAACAATAAATAATATAATAACCGTAATAATAACCACAATAATTTCAACTTTCCACATCTCGAGAAAATTTCTCAACGCAATAGAACAGTAAAGATTTACCATGGTGAGAACCCGTACTTCTTACATAAAAAAATTCAGTAATAACTGAAGAAAGACGTTAAAAAGATGATAAAAATAGTAAATGTAGATGATGTTTTCAAGTGCCAGAAACAATCCAACACATTATATCTGGTTGTAATATGTTAGCTATTACAGAATATTTAAATAGGCATAATCAAGTTGCAAAAATTATCCACCAAAAACTGGTCTACCAAAACAGGTTAAAAGATACCAAGACCCATACCATGAATACCATTCCGAAATAAGGCTTGAAAACAGTTAATTTAAACTTGAACTTTACTACGATTTACCGATCTAAATAGATAAAACTATCGTCAATAATAGACCAAACATAATGTTGATTGACAAGAAATACCTATAGACCTTGTTACATAGCTGATATTGCTGTTCCACTGTCGCATAAAATCGAAAAGACAAAAGCCGGAAAGATAAATAAGCACCAAGAATTGGCAAGAGAAATAAAAAGAATATGGAATATGGAACAGGTTTTTATAGCTCCAATTGTCATTGTCACCGGTATCATTCCAAAACATATTCAAAATAGTTTCAAAATACTCTACCTTCATCCAAATACATTCATCAACTTGCAAAAGACTGTAATGATTTCAACCTGCCATACCACGAGAAAATTTCTCAACGCAAAAGAACATTAAAGAGTTACCTCGGTGAAAACCCATGCTCTTAACAATAAAACAAGTCAGTGAAAACTGAAGAAAATTTAAAGAAAAATAATAATAAAAGATATTTCGTTGTCATTTAGCCTCAACGGCAATATGCAAAGTCAAGATTACAGCTATACTATTTGCACCCCTGTCAGTATGATGGCTAACCTAGCTCCCATCCCCTCCCTACAGAAACGGCACCAGGATGACACCTGGCGAATATTCACGGAACTTTCTCTCTCCCAAGTCGTAGTAATCGGACGGGTCACTAGGGAACCACGCCCTCGTGACTGCACGCTGCCCACTTGGCCACTCCCCTTGCTCCATTTCCAGTTTTCATGAGGAGAAAGGGAAAAGCATTTGCAGGCCACACTTTCCTTGAAAGCTTTCTTACCCTTTATTAGAGCGGGCGGAGTGAGTTCGGGGAGACTCCGGTTGTTATCACAGCAGGAAAACCTTTCCATGCACCCTTCACCTATTCCATACCGTGCAATGAGGTTTCTTTCAACGTGTAGCCATGCATATGAAGGGTAGCCAATGACAATTTTTTTTCGTGACTGCTATAAAAAGCCTGCTTCGAAGTTCAATCGAGGTTTAGAAGGAACGTAAGGGTACATTAAATGGGTATAATTCAATCCTTTTTTTTTTTAAGATAAACACTCTTCCAAATATTTGCGCTAACTATACACCTATTTTAATTACACTACCTTGGTTTAACTTCAATTACAGCGTTCATTAGCTTAATATAAAATGTGGACAGACGTGCCTGAATATTATTTCAATAGGGTGGTTTCCTATTATTTTTTTATTGCCAAAATCGAAAGATTATTACTCCTGGAGTACGTATTTCACGCTTTTAGGTTTTTAAATGACGATATCTATTTTTCGCGATTAAATGAAAAGTGAAAATTTTCAAGCGCGCGAAAACGCGACGCGTAAGTATGAATGCCGGGAAATCCCTCCGTGTGACGTATTTCTGGTTCCCGCTGCCGCCCTGAGAGGTGACCTTGAGGCGAGGCTTAGCGCTGATACGACGCAGGCTGCTAGCGGGTAGCTGAGTACCCTGCTGGCTGGTAGGGCATGGCTTAAATAATGATTATTAATACCTTATCAAACGAAGAAAACTTTCCGACCTTAGCCAGTTTTAATAAGTGATTATTAAGACATGTTTCCCTGAGCTCTGCGCCTCGTGCATGCATTGGTAACCTCAGACGATGTATAACTCCTATCTTCTCCTATAGAAACTAAGTCCCTGTGACGTCACGTGGAGTGGCATCGCATGGGCGCCAATCTGGCGTTTTTCAAATGAGGATTAAATTGATCATTGCCATTCGTCTAAACCGGTATTTCTAAAACGAAATAATTTGCATATTATGTATACACGAATGGTGAGTAACGAATCGCAATCAATGCCTTTTGTTTTCTTTGATGAAGGAAACTACCCTATTGCAATTCATTACGGCTCACGAAGGCTTTGGTTTTTTTGCAACCACCTTGAGCGTTCATGAAAGAATAGGGTGATTTCCTATTATTTTTTTATTGCCTAAATCGAAATATTATTACTGACGTCATTCTGGTTCCCGCTGTCGCAAAGTGAGGTGACCTTGGGGCGAGGATGTGTGCACCGCTGAGATGCAGGATGCTAGCAAGTAGCACAGTACCATGCTAGCTGGTAGCGCTTGGCTTAAATAAGGATTATTAATACCTTATCAAACGAAGGAAACTTTCCAACCATATACAATTTTAATAGGTGATTATTAAGAGATGTTTCCCTGAGCTCTGTGCCTCATGCATGCATTGGTAATCTCAGACGATGTAAAACTCCTATCTACTCGTATAGAAACTAAGTCCCTGTGACGTCACGTGGAGTGACCTCGCATGGGCGCCAATCTGGCCTTTTTCAAATGCGGTTAAAATTGACCATTGCCATTCGTCTAAACTGGGATTTCTAAAACCAAATAATTTGTATATCAAGAATACGCTAATGGTGGGTAACGAATCGCAATCAATGCCTTTCGTTTTCTTTGATGAAGGAAACTACCCTATTATTTATTCCGAGGTTAATTCCACATTGATGTACTTGGTGATGTGTATCATGCAGTGAGGTGATTTCAATCGTTACCACGACGACGGACAATGGACCAATTAGGACTCATTCCGTGTTCATTTGCTCTTCCGGTCGTTAGGAAGAGGTCATTGATCGTGAAGACGTCAGTTGCGAATTCATAGGAGGGGAGGGGAATGACGGCCAATGTCAAGTGACACATATTCAGAGTGAGTTAGGGCTGGGCTGACTTTTAAGAGAAGTCTGCTCACGTAGCCGACAGTGGATGGGGTGGTCGTGACTGGGGCCCTGCAAAACAAGCTTCCGTACTCGGCCACAATCGGTCGGCTGCCTGTGAGTCATTTCACATTCCACGTTTTCGGCGGAGAAATGGGCGTGGAGCCCGCACTCTGACGGAAGTAGTCGGAACCTGGGGCCGAGTGCGGCAACGCTCGACGACGAATCGCCGAGTACAGTCATAACGAATATTTCCATAGACGATTCTACAGGTGGCCTCCTCATGTTTTGTAACTTTTGATCGGAATTTGTGATTATTGTAAATTACATCTTATAAACATCTACATCTACACATGCATTGTACTCTGCGAGTCACCTATTAGGTATTTTGCAGGGGATGACCAATCACTAGCATGTACCATAAAAGAGGACCCCCATATGCATACCACATCGACATAAAAAATGTTACGCATGATAATAAAACTTAAGTGCAAATTCAAGCAAGCGCAAAACTTGCCAACGGTTAATAATTCCTACAGTAAATTCATGCAAGGTTAGAACAATAAAAGAATGAAAAAATACAATGAATCGCCCCAGCGAGTGAGACCATTCATTTTTTTAATCAAAATACTCTTGATATCCTTATCTTCCCGTCAGGCGTAATGTGCCTGACAGGAATAAATGTTTTAAAAACATTATTAACACTTAACATGGCTCAGTAGTACACCTTTAAAGTTTAAAAAACCATTATTAGTGCAAACGAACTCATAAATGATGACATATTTGCTATTTACATACCCCTTTACACACCACCATACGGCCTCGGACCGATCCAGTAAGGTATTCAGTTTTATTATATGCAACATATTTTAGCATGTAAATTGTATAAGATCAGTGTTTTTATTTTGCTAACTTATTTAGCTAATATTGCTTTTATTTTGCTTTTCTGTGCCATTATTTTAACTATGCAAAGTAATCCGCCACTGTCTGTCTCCATCTGTCGGCATAAATTCGAAAAGCAAAAGTCTGCACAGAGCATGTCAGAAAAAAAGCTACTATGAGCGCCAAGGGTCTATGCCGCCTAGTGGCACGGAGAAATAAAAAAAAAACACTCACGCTGCGCCTGTCAGATCCATTTCGCCCGACGGAAGGTTAATGATATCCTAAATCTCCCTCTTCCGCAGTTATTTCCTTTCTTTACTTCTCGTGATCACGTCTACTGTTGCACGGCGGTAAACGAAAGGAATTATATTATTATCAAGATCAGATCCAGATCTTGATAATAATATAATTCCTTCTAATATTCTCAAGATCCAGAAAGGCCCACTGTGATAGAGTGAATTGAATTACGGACTATATTTCATCGGAACGTCGCGTCATCTCCTCATGCATGGTGTTTTTATTTTGCTAACTCATTTAGCTAATATTGCTTTTATTTTTCTTTACTGTGCCATTATTTTAACTACGTAAAATAATCCGCCACTGTCTCTGATCTGTCGGCATAAATGCTAAAACAAAAGGCTACATTTAAAGGCAACGAAGTCAACATTACAACACAAACTTGGTGACTAGCACACTCTGACGACATCAGATTCGTGATAAGGTACACTCATCAAGAATATTACAGTTGAGGATAAAGTCGGCCACTCGATATGTTGTGATCCACCACGCATTGTAATGCTCGTACAACCTGAATGGACGTACTTGAAATTTTCTACCAATGAGTTTGGTACTCGAATGAGAAAAATCCGGAATTTAACGATTTGAAACGTACTTTTCGATTCATAATATGGTCGGTAACATATTTTGCATCTCATAACCCTCTTTGTGCGGCGCCGGGCTGATATATCGGCTGTTGCGTCTCAGGCGAAAATTCCGGCTTGCCGATACATCGGCTTCTACGCATAGTTAACATTTCCCCACCTCCGGAAACAGCACTACTCGACCTTTACATCGGGGTTTTGATAACATTTAACAATCAACCGTTCTCAAACATCCATGCCCTAAATAAGGGTAACTTACCCAGTCAGAGCTCGAACCCGCAACCTTCGGTTTGGCAGGCGAGGTCTATACCCCGCCGCCACCGAGGCCGGCAAGAAATTTGCCGCATCCAAGAATACCGTAACTACCGGGTTACCGCTCCTAATTTATTTAAATTCGCTATAACTATTTACGATTACTATTTAATTTTAAAAATATCTTAAATTCAAATTTTTAAAATCGTTATAAGATATCGAAAAAATCAACGTCATATTTTTTTCTTTCTAAATTGTTAATATTACTAATTGAGATCCTCATAATCCGCTTGTACCCCATCTGAAAGTTAGCACTAACAGAGTTAAAACACCTAGTTAAACCCACTATAGGAAGACGAAAACACAACTGCCTCGGCGATAAAAAGCTCAAGAATGTCTCCAGAGCAATTCAAGACATGTGACAAGGCTCTTCGTCTCGTGACATTAGAGTGACGCGAAGGAGAGAGAACGATGTGGGGGCGGAAGAGGAGGTTGTAGGGTCGCGTAGAAACGACGTCACGGGGAGAAAGGGTGGATGTTTGCATTTGCGCGTGCGCATAAGGGCCTCTGCCAGCCGACGGGTCGCTCTCAATGGACGTCCTACCATTCATGCAGTGACGCAAAAGTACGGAAGGAGAAGAAAGGGGAGCGGAATGAGTTTTGGTCCGGCGCATGCGCACTCCTGAGATTCATTCGAAAACACCGAATGGGAAAATCGTTGGCGCCATCTGGGCCAATAAAGAAAACAAGATCGCTTTCGGATAGACGCAGAAAATTCCCACAACTACATTGCTACATCTAGGAAAGTTTTGAGACCTAATATTTTCAGCACATTTTTATTAGACACTACAAAAACCACTACCTCTTCTAGGTATTAGTATTTGTAACATCCACACAAGGAAACAAAATCGAAGCAACAACTAGGCTCATGTCAGTGAACCCCAACTGCTATTTTTCTACACCTAATAAAGCTGTGAGACCTATTTTTTCTGAAAATTTTCAACACTAGCGAAACTAGTACATCTTGATCTATCTATCATCTAGCCTTAAATTATTGTATTGCTATTAGTAATAAACTTACGTGGTAACAAAATGAAAGCCGCTACATGATTGCATATTATCTCGGTGAATTGAATGCAAAAACGTTTCTTGGGCTTCGTTTCAGATGATGTATGTAGACACTATCTTACTATCCGCCTCAATTGGCGTGTGGTAGGATAGCATCTGTAAACAAAAAAAGGAGACAAAAGAAAAGGAGATGTTCCACCTGTTATAAGTGTTCATGTTCTGAGTTCCACCAAGCAATTGTTCAAGCCCTTTGTAGCTCGGGGGAAAACTTAATTCCTAAACCTCTCCGACCGGTAAAATATCTCTCTGATTTAACTATTCTGTCGAGCTTCAAATTATGGTGAGGCGCTATTATACTCAAAATATTGGTACCCTCAGTTTTCATAAAAATATCAGAAATCATGATTGATTTCAAACTGCACGTTTTCATGTCCATGAGAACCTGTCTACACTGGCTACATTTCTCTTGCTCGTTCTGTGGTTACTGCTGATTGAAGCATACAGGGTCAAGTTAATCAGGTTAGCATATCTCTTTTTTCGTTAAATGAATTTTAAAAAGCAATGAATAACTAACATATACCTTTTATCGTCTTTATTTCAATTTTGCAATCACCTGTCACGACAGCAATAATTCACTGGATGATACGTTTTATACAACTGATTAGCACGCTCTTTATTTAAATCTCAATCGCAGGGGGTGGCGATTTTACGACAATTACACAAAAGTTTTGGCTTATGTGTAATTGTTTAGAAGTGAATGATGCTCCTACTGGAGCGCCGTTGTATCAGGCAACCAGAAATACGCGCGCGAACCGCGTGCGGCATAACATGACTTAGATTCACAGGTAGCCGAAGATGCGATGCACGAAGCAACTACAGCTCAACCGGCTACTTCAAAATCTTCGGGCCGAGTACCAGGCATTAGGGGAGGAATATGCAAGATTTCTTGCGTAATAGGAAAGATTAGGAAATGAAATAAGACGAGTGAATTTCTAATTGAAATATTTTTGTGAATAAAACAACCCATATACTCAATAAGTGGCCCAAACATTCGTATAAAAGCAGTGAAATTTAAATTTAAGCTTTCTCACGTTTAACTAACAATTGTCGGCTCATAAAAAATTTTAAACTCAAAACTTTATCTGTGTTACATGCTGAAGTGATGCCCTAAAATGATCAAAATTATTCTTGTTAAGTCATAGAAGTCAAAAAAGTAATATTTTTTATCAAAAACCAATGGAAAAAAATCGCTTTTATTCTGAGAAGATCCAGGATCTTCACTTCAACTAAGGTGGCGAAAACTTAAGGCGGCTTGCGGGGTGTTATGTAGATGTACTTCCAATTTATCCCAAAAAGCCACGACCGCTTTCATCGAGAAAAGGTTATACGGAGAGGTATAATGATTCGTTTTTCCCCAAAAAATGAAGGATTTTCATCAATTCCAGGTGGAACTTCGTTACAGCATTTCCTTTTCTTTTTTTCTTGTTGACGACTGCCGTCCTAACATCCCCGTCCACACATCCTTAGAGGCGACTCGAAGGGTAGTATCTACATGTGGATGAGACTGAGTCATATGAATTGCTAAAGTCCAAACGAGCGAGATTAATGCTTCCAAGAAGGAAAATTATTCAAAAATACGTTGCGTCATTGAAAGGGGTTTGCCATGTACGTAAGAATTAACCGAAAAATACTGAGAAATGGCACTCGTTAGCGGTGGAGAACGGGGTGGTGCCCCATCAGCGTCAATTAATCGAATAAAGAGGAGACCGTGACGATGGAGTGCTACTGCGACGGGGAAATAAAGCACGAGTCACCCGCGAAGGTGAGTCACGCACGGGCGTGCACAAAAATATTCGCGTCTCGTTTGCGAGTACGCTCTTTCCCAGGATGCACGAAGCGTGATCGTGATATGTTGGACTATAAGGCGGTCACGCGACAGACAGGAAGCAGCTTAGAGCTCGTTTTCGCGCGCTCAGTATTAATCAACGCACCGAGCGGAAAAAATAAAGCATAAATATTTATGCGACCTCGGCAAAGAAAAATTGAGTGGCTACATAAATGCAAATGGATGAGTTGCGAGGTCAAAAGTGACAGGAAAAAATTATAATAATTTTAAGGCGCAAGAGTTTGAGTTTTTTACGATTATAATGGAGATCTCTTCGATATTAAGTCGTAAAATGTCACCGGAATATTGGTGAATGTACTGTTTATGTTGAGGTAGCATAATGAAGGAAGCTGGAGGCCAAAAACATGAGAAAAAACGTGAGAGGAAGTCCTAAGGAATGGGCTGTAGATCCAATACTTTTTAATTTTATTTAATTTATAACTTGTAGTTTCAGCAAGATCACGTATAAGAAGATATGGATATAATGGATACTTATTTACCCGACTAATGTCACTATCACGTCAAAGGGTTTGTCCTAATGATTATTTATGGAAAAAATATCAAAAAAGTTCAGTTGAATTCAGCACGTAACGAAAACTAAACTTCACACCTTTGGGGCATTCATTGAAAAAAATTAACACGTACTCCGCAAATGGGAAGCAAGCTCGAGAAAAATGGAGGGGCAGGCAAAGAGACTTAGGAAGAATTGGGTACGCCAAGAAAATTTAATGTTACACCGTTCTTTACGGTAAAAAAAAAGTATCGGTTTTTAAACCGGTCGCTACTGGGAATATCTATCATTCCTCTACAGAACTAATAGCAAGCTACCCTTCACGCGGTAATGAAATCAAGGAGGTTGGACTATCTGGAGGCACTGCTTCCGAGTTTTAGCGTGGTCAAAGTTCCACCATCTTAGTTTGACAATTTTTGGACTTAGTCTCCGATTGATATTTTGAGGTGGCTAAGTTTTGTTCTGAAAATGAAATAAATTACGTGCAAAATGCTACCATAATTACTAGGATTTAGCTGGTGATTGTCATCGGATTTTGTCCATCATTCGCGATACTTCTATTTACGCATAAATTCTGTATCCTGTTAGCCACTTTACTGGTGGGGATATTCCTTTGAAAATATACTTTTGCGTCGTAATTACTAGTTAACGCTCGTAAAATTTTATTTTCAGCTGAGCTGGTTGTAGAACGTAACCGTGGTGATTGATAATAATTTCACTCAGGGAAAAGATATAAAAAGAGAGAGACAACTTCGCGAAGTCTACCAATGAAGTAAGTAAAAAAGGTTTACAGAGTTGTCACAGTTTATTTTAATTTACTGACGAGTTATGACCAAACATTTTACCAAATAGTAAGCATTGCCCCTTATTGGATAGTCAATGTTTTGGTCAAAGTAGGCGTGCTACCCATGCAACCTCATCCCTGACACACTTTGCTTCGCGCTAGGAACCAGTGATGCTCCCTTCAATATAATCCAATCTCCTTGATTGAAATTGAGTGAAGTCGTTTCTTTGCCAGAGAATCCTAAGACTTATGGCCAAAACGCTGCAGACATCACTGCCATATAATACTTGCTTCTGAAGCGTGAGTGAGAGAATCCTAGACCTTGAGTAAGACACGGCAGAAAACTATAGTACCTTGGGTCGAAAAAGTTCTCTAACAAATGGAGTGGCGCCACTTACGCTCTTTGACAGAATTTAACTTTCTTTATTGTAGTATGTTATCCTAAGGCACATGAAGCATGGCAGCATAGTAACAAATCCATAAGTTAATTTTCATTCAAAATATGCTATTCCGGAGAACGCGTCCTTTCAAATACCGAGCATTATCGCCCTTTAGCATAGAAATAAATTTGTAAATGTTTATCGTTCTATCTGCTTTTAATTAAACACTAAAAAAATTCCACAGGGGTAACAGTATCCTAGAAGATATGCTCCATAAATTTTTTCCGGTCTCCAAGTCCAAACTACCGAAAAGATATCGATGCTACTAAGAAACCACTCAATTCGATAACGAATAATTTTTTTGCGGAAGTTTTCCGTTAATTATGCGGAAGAGTGATTGACAGCGTTGAGTACGCGTAACTGTTTTTCTATTGACACCTCAAAGCTGTGAAGCTGATTTTTCGTTACGTGCTCAATCCAACTTTATTTCTATCCTTCCACCGACAGCCAATTCTCCCTAGAGTCAGTCAAAATAGACTCGCCCGGGCCTAATATGGGCTATTTTGCGCTAGCGCCGAGGACTTTTTAACCTCTTGGTACCTAGCGGTACCATATGTTACCATCTGGTATTTATAGAGGCAAAGTTAAATTTTACCACGGTTATCAACAATTCTAACGTTTAGTTAAGTTAAATACTAACTAATATATATATTATAGTACAACAAACCGATACATTTTACCTTAAACCTTATATATTTAACGCGCCTACAGCAATTTAAAAATGTTCAACTCTCAGTACACGCAAAAAATAGGAATTGTGAATGTAGATTGTAGACCTTTCGAATAAGTGTATTATTTTGGTAGTTTCCCAACATATATTATTTTATTGAGTAATTATGAGTCTATCCTAATATTTGCTTTGTAAAATTTAAAGTCAAGAGTATAACAGCTTTCAACTAAGGCATAGTTTGCTCCATTTCTTGCATCTACAGCAGGTTTTAAAGATGCCTTCGTTGGCGCTAGTGGACAACGAGGATCAGCAGGAGCTGCTGATAGAGGACAACTACGTGAAGTGCTGGCAGGCGATTCTGAGAGAGGAAATCGCGGCCGCCACCGCCTCTCCATCGACAAGCTCCCCGCCTCGCTGCCCACGCGTCTGGGACGGCATCGTGTGCTGGGCGGAGGCGGACCCTGGCGAAACAGCGGTGCTGCCATGCCCCGACTACGTGGCGGGATTCGACACTTCGGTGGGTACCCACACAAAAAATTTATATGGTAAACCATCCCAGGCAGTAGTGTGGACTCGGGAGGGGGTCCGAGCTAAAACTCCCCCTTGAGCCTTTAAAAGAGACGCCGAAAACGAGTAAGGTGACCTCAATAAATAAAAAAAATACTTTAATAAATGCTCATACAAAATTACTGTTTTAAAAATCTCGTATTCAACATCAAAAATCCCTAAATTTTCCGGGGAAGGACCCCCCCTTTGCCCAGGGGTGTTTTCAATACATCCCGGAAGGGCCCCGAAATCTCCGGTATTTCCCCTCATTTCAAAATCCTAGCTACGCCAATGATCCCAGGAGTATATTTAAATCGAGCAACGAAAAGGCATAAATGAAAAGAAAAGAAAGAAAACCCAAATACCTATTTAAATTGGAAAAAAACATCTCCGATACGGTTTTTTCGATTTTCAAAGGCGATGTAGGAAATAAATGTTAAGTCTAAGTGGGGTTTCCGCTGCTTGAAATCGTAGTATACCACCAACGTTTCAACGAACTACTCATCCATCGTCACCAGGTAATAATTTTAACTGAACGAAAATCGCTCAGAGGTAACCATAAACAATGGCAACAATCACGTTATCCCTGATCGACTGGAAATACTTAGATGATTTGGATAAGGAGGAAAAGTTATATATTTTTTTATATTTTTCACAGTGGAATTCCCTGCATTGCTAAGTTTATATCCCATAGATAAATTAAAAGTATTTCTATTAAGCTTGATCTCAATGGCCTCCTAAGCAAGCCTGTCCCAGAAGTTGTTAGAACGGAAGATTAATTTTGTGCTATCCCATTTTATCTTGCGGTCCCTATTAATGATATGTTCACTAACATTGTTCAGTCACAGTATACCTATGATTCTGTCCAAGTCGAAAATGCCTGAGATATGGCATAATCTGATCAGAGTTACATGTCAACGTGTTTTGTTCATTCAAACGTATTTATTCACCCTAATGACGATGATGACAGTCGTCCGTAGAAACTTTGGTGATGTACAAAGCACGTTTAATCCCTAAAAGACTTCACGCAAATAATTCGCTGGGATATAATTATATATTGTTGCAGGAAATAAATATCTCCTAAACCGATAACTCGATAGTATTAAGCAATCGAATACTCGGTATCGGAGATATTTCTCCTTCCAATTTTATTTGGCATTTATATTCACTTGTCTTCAGATATATCTTATTATCATTTTTCATTACCACCCCAAAATTGTCCTCCTCCAACCCTAATAACCATACTTCACCTTTGGGACCTATATTGTTTTCGTCCTCGGAAAGCATTCGGTATTTCTTTAAGATATAATTGTGTGGTGCGTCTATAATTTTTCGCACACGAAAAATTTTCATTACTTCAGTAGTGAATGTGATTACGTAGATTTCCGCGGTGTTCAGGTTCCAATTTCTCCATGTTTCCGGTGCAACCGCGTCGGTTTGTTAGTGATGACAACAGTTTCGCTGGCACTGCTGCCAGCGTATTCAGATCGAAGATAATGCTGGCAGCAGTGCCAGCGAAACTGTTGTCATCACCAACAAACCGACGCGGTTGCACCGGAAACATGGAAAAATTCAGTAGTGAATAAGTAGAATTTCAAGAGTGGAGAAGAATTAAAGTTTTTCGAATTCGTGTTCTCGTTTACAAAAAAAATGCTCCAGTCTTCATGATGCAAAAGTACAATTGCGAAACGTTGCGGAGAGAATTTTTTCATATTTAAATAATACTGATGTTGAACTGACTCAAATAAATTCAAGACATTTATTTATTAACAAAGGTCAAGAAATATTCATCCATTTACAAGATCCTCGATCTTTGAGGTGGTCAGGGGAAAGGAACAATACTACCCCCACCCCTATCCAAAATATATGAAATTCACGCCCCTGTGTCGCTGTCTAGGGTAAGATTTAATCCTCACCTATCCATACAATCTTCCTTATTCATTAAAATTTGGTTTCACACGTGCATGTAACGCATGGCACATTGGAGGCACACCGACTAATTTTATTGTTCCGTTGATTCGCCAGGCGTTCGCGACGCGGCGCTGTCTCGAGAGCGGCGATTGGTTTTCTCGTCCAGAGGACCCAAACGCCACGTGGACCAACTACTCGCAGTGCGCGCCAAGCAACCTGCTCGCCCAGATCGTGGTTGACATGCCAACACTTATGACCCCCGGGGAAACGCTCGTTGCGGTAAGTTTTCTTGGAAGGTTTCTTATGGGCGATGATAAGGTGCCTTAAGGCCTGGTTACACGGTGCATTAACCCGCACGGACGAATTCGTGTCTATTTGCATGTCTGAATTCATGGACGTTTGCGTGAACGAGGAGCATGAATGAGCGGTTACACGGTATATGCGTTCGCACAAGTTTTCACGCATTTTCTCGTAACGTGAGGCGTTTAGTTTTTGTTGCCACCAGGTGGCTCTGTTATGAGTTCAACTTGTGCGAATGCATGAACGAAATTAGAACAGGTTCTATTTTCCGTTCACGCGTTCATGCATTTGTACATTTTGGGGTGGTTACACGGTGAATTTTTCCGTTCATTTTCTCGTTCATACATTTAGACATTAACCCGTACGGGTTAATGCACCGTGTAACCAGGCCTTTACGGTCGGTAAGCTATCTTTTTGACGGTAATAAGGTTTCTTATAGACGTATTGGACCTTCAAAGGAAAAATATTTACTGTCTGTTGCAAGACATCGGAGTTTGAGAAGGTCTACTGTTCAAACGAAGCAATTGATTTTAAAGCATCATTTAAGCATAAAAGATAAGATGCATTACTTTCCTGAGAACTAATATACAGGAACTGATCTCGATTTTGAAACTTTTGATTATAATCTCCGCACGGCTGTACGAAGAAATCCAAACGCAGCCGTATAAAAGTTTCATTCTTTTCCAAGCTTTACTTTTCTCCATTCCACAAATTCCCTGGCACTAATTTTAAGTCCAAAGTTTTCAAACGCGTAACCGTAATTGCAGCATGCGACGGAAAGCATAATTAAGATGACTGTAATGAAACCTCCTGATTAATCCTTTGTATGCCTTTCTTTATAATTAAAATTGATGCAACTCTGAGCACTCAGCTGTATTCCCCGACAAGATGAATACTTCTTGATAAGTAATCCGTTTCATTGCCTATCAACGGTAAAAGGTTCATTTTATCATTCGCATCAAGGGCGTGTCCACCAACCGCATGATTAACAAAACACATCTAGGCGACTGAATGTCTTTGGAATTAACGATTTACAGGCCTTCACTCACAATCAAAGCTAATGACCATTACCGCATACAACACGTGCATACGGGAGTACTTGGACGATATAGTTGAAAGATATTTCCAGAATTAATGGGTAGAATAGCACAAGCGAAGCGGGCAGACTGCTAGGTGAAGAATCTACGTAAAGCCGATAATTCAAGTTTAGAAGTAAGGAAACTGTTTATTAGATCAAACATGGGTGAAAACGAAGACTGTTGAAGATAAAACAAATTGTTCACGTAAATGAAGGGGAACTCCTTCGGAGATTGTGATAAGAGCGAAGCCTTACAACCCTTGATCGGAAAAGCAACAACTAAATGGATAACATCATAATGAATTATGACCCGATGAAGACAATCGTCAAAGGACGGATGGGAGACAAAGTAGGGCCCCGAATGCATCGCCAGGGACACATTATGAGAGATGTAATGGAAAATAAATAGGTAATTAAGAGGTGTTTCTCTGATAGGAATAGTGGATAGTCTATTTATTATGCTCTGAGCATCACTTTTGAAGAAAAACACATCTTACAATAACTTTCTCCACAAAAAGGTCATTAGGCACATGAAAAGTAAAACAGAATAGCTCTTGATACAAAACAAAAGTAGATATTGAAGTAAAGAAATAGATATAGCAAAGTGGTAAATAAATAATAACAGGTTAACACAGTAACAAGGATTTAAATTTTACAAAATTCGAAATATGTAGGCTACGATTTACTTAGCACAGTAAGTTTAATTTCGCCTTGCATAGTGTAGAATCACGTATAATTATTTTTTAAATGCACGAGAGGAGGACCACTGTTTAAGGAGAGCGGAGTAAAGAGCTGCTTCAAATTAATCTCCAAATTTTTTACTCATGGTGATGATAAATTTCCAACCGATTTAAGTCTTCAATGATCAGAATTATTTATGTCAAATGCTAAATGGTGAGCATTTTGGATGGCGGAGATTAAAACGGAGGATTCCACCATTTGGGTAAACTTATGCCAATAGAAATTACGAGCATTATAAACACCCATATCATAAAGGTATCATTAAAAACCACGACCAAAAAGGCCGATTTAAAAAAATTCTATAATGAGTTAGTGGTACACACTACGGTCTGATTGATTGAATAAAAAATTTTCAGTCAAAAAGAAAATTAGATAGGCACAGAACGAAGAAAGCTTAAAATTCTTTGACTTATTTTATTGCATAAATATTATTTTTAAACCTGACATAAACTATTAATTAAATTATTCAAATCTATAACTAAACAGTAATTAGTATAAATTCCTATGATTACGAACTAAATATTGTACACATGGAACTATCTCACAATATATCGAAGTCGCAGTAGACGATTTTAAAGATTCCAAATCACTTTTACAGCGTGAATAGTCATTCGAAAATGAAAATGCATGTTCCAGGGTAAAAAATTTTGAAATTATTTACCTAAATTCTCGCTGTGAGAAATCTTTTTTCCTTTTTATGTTTTTGCCAATCACATTTTTTATAAAATATTTGCTTATGAGTGGAAATTTAACAAATAATTGAAGATATCATCAGGGATTTCATAATACGAAGCACATCGTGTACATCTTCAACCATATCTGAAGCGTAACCACCACTATGCATCCCACATTCTCCAAATTTATCTCCTACAAAAAAAAGTAAAAGTTTTATTTTTTTATTCCTGGAGGTGAGCTCAAAAAACAACTAGGATTTGGTACCGCATCCTGCCATAAATTGTTAAGCCCTAAAAATGCTTCCACACAAACGCGAAAAGTTTCCTTAAAAGAAAAATATTTAATAAAAAATTGCGCAAACCAGGCAAAAAATAATAATGATTAAAATCATTGCCGGCTTTATTTCTCCAATTTCCTTCTTCACCACTGCGTATCTTCTTCCTCTTGTCAACGATCTGCTGACGTATTCCCGTGGCCCCTGGCCCGTCTGCTCCTTGGTATTATGGGGAAAGGGTCGCGATTTCGTCCCACAGGGGCGCCAGATGACGTCAGAGACCAAGGGAGAGGGAGGGGGGAAGGGCGTCGCCAGGGAGGCGAGACGAGACACAAAACGACGGCCCAGCGAAAAACTTTCCGTAATCTCCTCAAGGTGGGTTCACACGATCACTTCTCGAGAAATCAATTGTTCAACGCCGCAATTGGCGCCCCAAGCGTACTACCACGGTTACGCAGTTGGCTAAGGAATCTCTTTCACACTTTAGTTCACACTGGGGGTCGTCCATAGCATGATCCCACCCTTAAACTGCACCTCTTCCTCAGAGAGAAAAAGGAGAATTCCTGTCGATTTCCAAGCGGAAGGCAAAGCTGTTCGCGGAAAACGGTCATTTTATTCTAATTTATTATTTTTCTTATCGGCCTATAAAGAGAGAAAATAGAACGAATAACAACAGGACGATCAGAAACACCCATGCCCTGGATAGGAACAACTTACTCGGGCGGTACTTGAACCCGCGACCTTCGGTATGGCAAGCAAAGTCTTTAGGCCGCCACCACCGAGTCTGGCAAGATCATTGAAGGATAGGCAGAACAGGTATAGGAATACATACTGCTAGATTTCAATCGCTCACAATTTTCAGTGATTATACTCGAAGGTAGGCTTGGACAGGTGTGGGTAAAAATCACTACGACTAAGCCTGTGACTGAATTACACCACAGAGAAAGGAATTACCATAGAGCTCACTACGCAGCAAAGTAGCGTAAAGTAACGTTTTCATGAATGCGTCTGGCGCGCGCGCACGCAACGAGACGCGTCATTCTTCGCGTAAACTGTTCTCATGAAGGTTCAAACTAAGCGTAGGCGAACCTACGCGTAGAAGGCTCCCGCGCGCTATTTACACGACAATAAAACAAATGAAACGTGACGTCCGTGAATTGCAATTATCTTGTGTGGATCATCTAACCTAAATGAGTATAATTCATCAGTTTTCTCTGGGAGCCCATCTCTCTCATCTACAAGTCAATTTACAATAGGTACAGGGTGTGATATTTGTCACGTATAGACATCTTACCTTTCGCTGTAAATCACAATGATGTCACTGCTCAAGCTTCAACATTGGTAACCTTTGACAATCATCAGAAATTAAAGTCCTCCTTATCTTCCATTTCAACATAAACTTCTATCTCCCTCAAGGCCTCATCCCTGAGATTTCTGTTTCGGTAACTGCAGTCTCTAAAATTGTACACGTAAGTATATTTCTCCCTAATATCGGATATAATCAGTTCGTCAACAGAGAAGAGACTCACGCAAACGGCCATGTTGGCGAGTTTTACGCGTTTCGTGCGTCTAAATTTTTTAAGATTTCAACTTCAGGCGACGCGTCTAGCACGAACTCACGCGAAGGATTCCAGGCTTCTGATTGGCTGAAGATACGCGTTTCGCCTGAAACGCGCCCATGAAAACGTGCCTTAACACGAAATGGAGCTAGTTCCGCCGCTGAAACGTAGGTGGCTTAATGTCGAGTCTGCCTCCGAATGTGCTTCACACTACCACTATTGGGCATCGATGTAGTATGTAGTGGCAACCTCTGTCTACGTCATACATTCACGCTCTTTGAATCGAGCGCGCGGCGGTAGAGCTACAAGATTTGTTTGATCGTTTTTTTTTCTATGACAGCAGGACACATTTTCTGTCCCAAAATACGGTATCCATAATCTTTCCCGCTATTTTCTTTTGCTTTACCTTTTTGGGTTTTGATGAGACCGAATTTTTCCATAATTTTATTGTCCTCCACTTCTGGGATGTAATGAAGGGGCCATGTTTCATCTCCTCTGACCAATGAGTCAAGAAATTCTTCACCTTCCTCTTCACAACTGGAGAAAATTATGGGAACACTCCAAAACCCGCAAACTTGTGATTCTAGGTCAACATTTTTGAGACCTATCTGGCCGACATCTTGTGGTACTGAAGGTTATTGAACGAAAGAGATTGAATAGTCTCTACAACACACCTTCCAGTTTTTTGGCGAGGGTTTACCGGAGATCCTGAAGCATAAGCTTCCCGCACAGCTTCCTCCACATGCGACGGCCTGCCGCTACGCTCCTCGTCACGAACGTTTAGGCGACCGGCAGTATATTATCTACACTTCCACTTCCGCGCATTTTTCAAGTTCATGCAATTCAAAGCATAAGCTTCTTCTAATAAGCGATGAAATCCAATCGGAACAACCTTCTTCGCATGCAAAAACATAAAGACAGACTTCAGATCGCACTTAGCGGGAGCAACAATTGGGACGTCCATCGCGATTGGCCACAGCGCCAGTAATGACATCTACATCTACATAATATTCCTCAAGCCACCTAAAAGGCATGTGGCAGGGGGTGTTAGGACACCAGCCGTTAACACATAAGAAGGGAATGCTCTGATGAAATTACGACTACCATTTATTGAAGTCCTGTATGGTTCGGGGGAAAAACGAATTCCCATATATATTCGTTCGGCAAAACATCTCTCTTAATTTATCGCTCCTGTCGGACCTGGAAACATAGTGCGGCTCTATTATTATGTTCTCCGTGTCGCTCTTAAAGATATGCAGTCTCAATTGTTCAAGCAATCTAAGTCTAGCTCGCAGCCTCTGAATCTCCAGCAGCTCCCAGCCTAATTCGCTTAACATCTGGGTAAAGCTATCTGTACGCCCATAGCGGTTTTTGATGAACTGCGCAGACGACCTCGCTGATGAGGTAATTTTTGCGTGACGGGAAGGGGGAAAGCCCACGTAATATGACAGGATAGCCAAATTTCGCGTAGCGCTGCATGCGGCGACGCGCGGGCCTTGGAGAACTTACTTTTCAAGTGCCCCTGGTATTTAACTTCCTGCATCACCGCTCACAGACTAGAAAGTACCAAAGGAAAAAATTACATCGCCATCGATTTTTCCTATCGCTCGTTTTCACGCTGCAAATAGACTGCTTTCCGCGGTGAGTGTGCATGGTAGCCTCAGCTTTCAACCTTGTACATTTTCCCGAGGCGCAAAATCACTTTTGCTTTCATGGCAGGGATATTGAATTTCGGGTCCCTCTTCCGTCCCATCCCCGATCAACCCCTGGTTTAGCCGCGAAGGAAGTGAGGTGGCTGAGCACTTTTTACATCCTTGAGACGTCCCTCCCTTCCCTCCATAGGATGCTGAATAAAAATGGAGATGCGGAAAATAGCCATCATTTGCCATTTTGCACTACCTTTAGGAGTGAGGAAAAAAGCGGCATTCAAACATCGGGCAGACAATAGAATTATGGAACCTGGATAGCGTAATAGTCCCGCAGGGATCCGGAATGCCAAAGGGCCGTGGTTCATTCCCGGTCGAGGAAAAGTTTTTCCCATGCCAAAATTGCGAAACCTTTCTCCTTTACAGGAATACAAATGTTTTAAACGTCCTACACATTTCTTTCTATCTTTTATTTATATTCATTCATTTCTATCTTTACACCTTATTCTTGCCTACTGTGTTGCATTGACAAAAATTTGCCATTGTAGTTCCCTAACATATGCACTTTCATGGCTTCCCCTAGTTAATTTTGCTTGTCAGATATTTTATTTTTTATTTACCATGGAATAAATCAATCAATAGTTCAAATGAATCTTACCATTTCAGGAATGGGTACCCGTCGTCAAGACAACCGCAACGATTGGCTACAGTGTCTCTCTCATCACTTTGATCTTGGCCTTTACCATCATGGCCTCATTGAGGTAAGTTGTTAAATAAAAAAAATCTATAGATTGATTTATTGCATTACCATAACTCGTAGCAGCTGTAAGCAGAGTTTACGAAAAAGAGAAGTCTTTTTCTCAAGACCTCTGACCTCAAGGGCTATCCCACCCTTGACCTGACTACAAGGGTTATCCCACGTGCTTACAAAATGCACCTCATCATCATTACAAGTCAACAATCGTGAGATACGTTTAAGGCAGATCTTCATTTCACTCTCCCACTGGTTAGTCTTTTCATAGAGACGTATTTTCTCGCTGTTTTGGAGTCTATTTCCTAAATCTTCTTCTCATGGCCCCATCTATGGTAAACGGAAGATATTTTTCCCATGGTTTGAGTGATACCTCCGCATTATAAGGTATTACTCAGACCAGTGGCGTAACTAGGAATATGCTTTGGAGGGGTATGGGATTGCCTGGGGTGGCGCCCCTCCAGGCAATGAGTGGTCCGAAAAGTTTTTGAAAAATGACATACCTGAAAATACATTTTACATCATTTTGGCACTAAAGATTTAACTTCAAGCAGATGAAGAAATTTCAGAAAATAACGGAAAAAAGTTTAAATTTATCGCAGGATTGGAGAGTCCGATTGCCAATTATTTTTATGTTTGTATATATATTCCCCTGAAGTATGATACAATTTACTGCTACATTCATTCCTTACTTTATCTGTGACCGCCGATAAGGCTAGACGTTAGGGGCGGTCATCAAACAACTTTTTTCGAAAGTCAAAGTTCGACATATTACAAAATGTAGCCCAACGTGCCAAATCGACAGAGAAAAAATTTTGTTCGTGTAGGTTGACATCCTACGGTTGCACCAGGGCAGTTTATGTTGAACGTAGGCAACCCGCAACACATTCCATCTTTTTGCTCTATTACGGCCATAAATATCGTGATTTCAATGGTTTTTTCAGCCGATTCTGCACCAGTCATGTATGAAGTAGTCGAGGTAAGCAACATAGGTCGAATAATCACGTTTTTTATACAATCACCGGTATTAAAATGCAAGGAAGCGTTAAAAACTTTGAAATTTTCTTAATTAATGGCACATATTTTAATTTGGTGTACCCATATGGGCATGATCGCACTAATCTGACCCTACCGTTTATATACAATAACACTTTTTCCATCTCCCATCCTAGAGTAAGGATCTCCTCATCTCCCGCCTATGAACTAATGTCAACGCACTGCTCAGGCTACATCGTCTACGAAAATGACTCCGTGTTCCAAATTTTGCAGTTCTTCACCCTCCATGAGAACAGGTGCCACTCTGGCTCTCAGGGAGACCCAGAGAGCCAGATTAGGATGTCAACCTACATGAACAAAATTTTTTCTCTGTCCATTTGGTGTGTCGGGCTACATTTTGTAATATGTCGAACTTTGACTTTCGAAAAAAGTTGTTTGACGACCGCCCCTACTAGACGTGTTTTTATGATCACGACGATTTTTGGCGCACACTCCATTGCTTGTTCGTGAATTTTTGGCTAAAAACAATACTGTAACGAAGCTCCAGAATTCATATGCACCTGACATGGCTCTGTGACTTTTTTCCTATTTCCAAAACTAAAATTCACTTTAAGAGAGTCTTAAAAGGCCGTCGTTTTACAAGCTTATGTGATATTAAAAGAAATCGCTGACAGAGGTAAAAGCTAACACCAAGTTCGAATTTTAAAGGTGATTAGAGGATTGGAAGAAGCGGTGGCACAAGTCCATAATACCTAATGGGGACAGCATTAATACAGATGGCGAAGGCGACGACAACATTAATGTAGACTAGTAAATAAATATTTTAAAAAAAACTAAAATTCCTTTAACTTTCTGAACGCACCTCGCACATTTCATTCACCAAAATCTAAAGAATATCCAAATCACAATTTTAATGGAGCAATATGAAAGGTACATACAAAATAAAAGAAGCAAAAAAGGCGTTTTCAAAATAAACTTGATAAATATATTCCGAGAAAAAACGTTTACTTTTTTCAAAACTGAAATAGTGACAACTCGGTGGTGGTGGATGCGGAGATGTTGTTTTACCGCGTCAGTTGCCTTGTGAACAACGGTTTCACTGTCTATCCTGCCAATGCCTTCAGTTTGAATAGACACGTGGTTGAATTTCAACAGAGAGGATTGATGTCTCCGTCACAGAGCCTGGAAAGAACTCACCCGAGAGACAGCCAATCAGAGAACAGCGCCCAGCCAGCCTACGGTGCATAAGCGAAGTAGAAACCACACGACGATTCCTTCAACCTGAAGACGGTGGTAGGATAGTCAGAAAAACGGTTTTCGTTACGAACCAACATACGCGAAAGAAAACCCGAGAAAATACAGAGATCGGAACGGTTACAGTTGGAATCTTATTGAATCTATGGGGCCATGTTTGCATGTGTCCCTGTTCTCAGATGTTCTGAGAAAGGAAAATTAACTAGTTCATAATATAAAATTTCTTTCTTTGAATCGCATGAAAACCTGACAAAAATGCAGAGATCTGATATCGTTACAATTTGAATCTAATGGAATCTACGGAGCCATTTTTACATGGATTCTAGTGCTCAGATTTTCTGTGAAAGGAACATTAACTATTTCATAAAATAAAATTTCTTTCTTTGAATCGCATGAAAACCAGACAAAAATGCAGATCTGATATCGTTACAATTTGAATCTAATGGAATCTACGGAGCCATGTTTACATGTGTTCCTGTTCTCAGATGTTCTGAGAAAGGAACATTAACTATTTCATAACATAAAATTTCTTTCTTTGAATCGCAGGAGACTCCGGTGTCCGCGCAACGTCCTTCACATGCACCTGTTCGCGTCGTTCATGATGCGGGCGTTCATGTCGCTGCTCAAAGAGTCGCTGTTCATCGAGGGAATCGACCTTGCCGCCGAGGCCTTCGTCCAAAGCGACGGCGCGCTCATACTCAACGCGCAACCGGTGAGCATTATTCATAGCCAAAAAAACATCAATGGAAGACCGTATTAGCTAAATTACACAGTATTTTTAGCAGGATAAACATGCTCCTAGAGGAGATTGGGAAAAGTACTTTGAGCATTGCGTGGAGTACTTTCTGGAATTTCACCGCTTTAATTTTTTCTATGTTGTTTCATCTCGTGCCGGTCTCGGTGGCGCCAGGGTAAAATACCCGGCTGCTAACCTAAAGGTCGTGGGTTCTAATCCCGCCTGGGTGGCTTAACCACCATCCAGGGCATGGATGTATGTGATTGTTAAACAAGTTCATTGTAAGAGAGGACTATCTAGTCCTAAATTCGCTGGTGAAATAAAGACGACATTATTATTATTATTCTATAAGACAAACTTTTCAACAGACGACTTCAATCCCGCGTAACAAAATGATTGACCAAGACCATTTTCGTACATCTCAAAAGAAAAAAGTTATTTAAAAGCTAAAATGCATTCCTAGCTGAGAAAACTTTTTAAGATTCCGTTTGAACTAGACGACCAGCAATAAAAAATTCATGCCATGAAATCAGGATGAAAATAATTCTTTCGAGGTATAAAAAAACTAATTTCATAGCTACAACTCAATTTCACTACTCTATTGCTTATCCATGGAAAATAAATTATGTAATGTGTCATCATTAACATTGCTTCCTAAATAAGAAATTAGGGCCCAATACTCACAGAGCAATAAGATGCTTAAAATAATTGTGCTATTTTTTCCTTTTAACATGGCAATTTCCTCTTTAAGGCATTCTATATAGTCCTCCCCAAATGCCTTTGGGGAATAGAGGATATACAATTAAATTTACGTTACTTTCGCGTGTGTCTTTCAAGGAAGTCCAGAAGCGTTCACAATAATCAGCTACATCCGATCTGACTGTGATAAAATTATTTCTCAATCGAATATAATATTAATCTCTTCAATATTTCAGTACATAGCGACATATTATGAACAGAAACAGAGGTTAAGAAGACACATAGTACAGAAATGAGGACTAGAAACTAGGACTCGAAGGGCTATGCCGAGACATCTCCAAATCATAAAATAATTTAGTGAGAAATTTTAAAATAGTGAAAAAGCTTAAAATAGTTTTTAAATAAATTTTAAGTTTTGCCGCATTGTATTCGCAGAGTAAATTATGCAATTTGAAATAAAATGATTAGAATTAACTATCACAGAGAATACGTACGTTAGATTATAAAAAAAACTCAAAGGTTTTTCATAGAAGGAGAATTAGTTTGGCAAAATTAAATGCGTAACAAATTATGACATCAAACTTTCCTATGAATTAAAGTTAATCAGGAGATTATAAATGATTATTAGATATTTCTGCCTTATAGCCTGCGATCCCAGCTTTTGGCCATCACTTCTCCACTCCATTCTCCATCTGCACTCTCCCTTAATTACTTTCCAATGGCGACTCTATGTTCCGTAATATAAATTTCGAACTGTGCGTACGTTTTCATTATTTTAAGTTTGTTTCAACTTCCCAAGGATACGGTTATAATCATATAACTCAAAATTGTTAGGTATATGCCCTTGGAAATTGCTTAACTATAGTTTAAAAAAATCAATTCCGAAGCCAATGCTTCCTCTTTATTATCGCTATTCAATCCCCTACAGCCAACAGTCTCGTTTCTAACAACGTGAAATGAAGGTCATTCGGCTTCAAACATATAGAGAGATATTTTTTCATTTTTTTCCAGCACGGTTGGCTCTGCAAACTGGTGATCAGCATTTGGCAGTTCTTCATCGTGGCTAACTACTCCTGGGTTTTCATGGAAGGCTTGTATTTGCATAACCTCATATTCCAAGCCCTGTTCACGGATACGAACTCAATCGCCATGTACGTGGTTTTGGGATGGGGTAAGAAATATTCTTATGATTAAATCTGAAGTATCCTCCTGCTAAAATAAAAAGCCAAATAAGACTTAATGGTTGTTTCGTGTGGACAGGCCTTCCTTTCCTGACGGTGGTTCCTTGGGTAACTCTCCGGGCGATCTTTGAGGACACGTATTGTTGGACTACAAACGATCAAATGCTTCTGTTCCTCGTGATTCGCATCCCAGTTGGAGCTTCCATGTTGGTGAGTAAAATGCTGGAGAATAATCACCGATTTTCCAACGCAGTAAATGCCAACATTTCTAAGGCCTCACACTGCAGAAAATTGGAGGTGTATGAGTTGTGGGTATGCAGGAAAAAGGAGGGGTATAATCTAAGATTCTGGGAATATTTTTTCTCGTATTTTATAATTTCCTTTTAAGCTTTGTCACAAATTTGAACATTTGCGTCAACCCTGGAGAATACATTCTGTTTCCCTGATTTTTCGTGTTCACAAAGGTGCGCAAATTGCAAATATAGAGTATGATATAACTATAAAGTGAGCACATAGGAACACTTTGGAAGCTAACACGGCCACTTTACATAAATGTTCACCAAATAAGAGACAAGTGAATGGTCCTTTTGTAAAAGAATGATTTATAGAGCTATCATTTTAATGTAAATAATGGTTTAATACTGAGGAAATTTATGGCTTTTTGCGGAATAATGTTAACCCCTCTTGATATTCGTAGTTTTTTTCTTTAACTAGCATTATTTTCATAACATTTCGCAACAATTTGTAGAAGTACAGAAGTTTATAAGCACTTCAAAATGACATTACCTAATTTAAACTTTATTTTTCAGATAAATTTCGTCTTGTTCCTGAGAATAGTGGGAGTAGTCTACAAAAAACTGCAGTCTTCCATCTCAGAGGAGACTAGGCGAAACAGATACAGGTGAGAGATAGAATCACTCGAGACTTTTTTTTTACCAATTCATAAGCCACAACTGTAGCAGTAAGATGTATTTCATAACTAGGATGCAATCCTTACAATTGCATTTATTATTTATTGACGATATACAGCAGTTCTATTCATCATTTAATGAGTTCTGCTTTCATTTACCTTCATTTCTTATCATTTAAATTGGATTAGGTGGTAATTTCTTCCAGCAAGCTACCTGAAGATATTGAGGTTTTCAGGGTCTCCTCTCGGTGAATTTGTCCATAGACGACGTTTCGATGCTCGACCATGGCACCTTCATCGAAGCAGATGAGTGTCACATGTTTCTACTCACCTTGTGTACCCTTGCATGAAGTTCACGTGGCACGTAACAGGCTACGGTACATGAGGCGAACAGAAATTTTCAGTGTGACTCTTATTTGACCTGATGACGGTACAAGAGTCGAGTGTAGAAACGTCGGCAACGTCTAACTAAACATGGTGAAAACCCGAGAAGAAGTTAGATACTTTAAACCACACTTCCTCCACTAATAACTCTTTGTTGACAGGCGCTGGGCTAAATCGACACTGGTGCTCGTTCCGCTCTTCGGCATACATTACACCCTGTTCCTGGGGATGTCTTTCGCCATGGGAGTCAACCCCGTCGTGGAAATAGCCTGGCTATTCTGTGATCTCTTCTTCGCCTCATTTCAGGTCAGTATTTCGGTGAAACAAGTAAATATCAAACAAGGTCGATTCTCTTTGCATGGGATCAACGGTGAAATGGCAAAATACGGAAGCATTTGATGATTCTGATGGCCTAAATGCGAAGATGGCATTTTGTTCGAAAATTACCGTGGAAATTTATTTGGCTGGGTATTTCAACTGACCATTCCTTCCCTGGTAACGTTTGTAAGAGGGAGAATATTTTTCCCTAACATGACAAAGCTACGAGTGGGCGTCATTCCAATACCACGCCCTTATATGGGGCATGGGTTCATACACCATTCATTCTCTTGAAAAGCTAGTTAGACCCAGAACTACGCATATTCCGCGGCGACGAGTAAGCAGCAAAAATAACATCATTTGTACAGATCTAATTATAACTTGCACAAAAGAGATAATTACTGGAAAAAATTGGATAAGAACCGTTCTCATCCCTTAAGTTTTTAGCAAAACACAAAAGAAAACACTGGTTAACGGCTTCATAACTATAACCCCCACCATGCAAATATACCGCCAGGAAAAGTGTGCAAAAATAATAGCAATTACAGATTTTATTATTAGCAACAGTGGCACAGTGAGGGGGGTGTTTTGGGGGATAAATACCCCCCCCCCCCAGAGCTCACAGAAATTTTTAAGTTAAACCTATTTTACCCAATGAAATTAATATTGCTTATATAATAATGTGACGTTTAATAAAATATCCCTCAGAAGGCCGTAAAAATCACCATTTTGAACCATTTATCTTAATTTTTTCCGGCGGAAGGCCTCCGCACCTCCCGCTAACCCTATCGGGTATGCAATACCCCAAGCACCCCAGTATTAGTTGCGCCTGAAACCCCCCTAGCCTTAATTCCTAGCTGCGCCCCTGATTAGCAATGCTAAGAATGCATAGGCGGGGAGGGGGAATAAAGCTTTACGGCCTCGAAGATATAAAATGGAATGGAAAATCTCAGTTGACTGTATGACATCTCCCAAAGCTCGTTTACCTTGCACAAATTAATCGGCACGGTTGAGAGGCTGTGGATTTTTCCCAGCGGTGAAACTCTACGCCTTCCAGCACACCAACTCAGCGATTCATTTGTGCAAGGTGCATGAGTTTTGGGAGATATTACACGGCCCATTGAGTTAATTCATTCCATAGTAAATACTGAGAACTAAATAATTAGGCAATAATTGGGTAAGAAAAGAAGCTCGTCACCTTAATATTTCGTACAACGCTAAAAACTGACTGATCAACGGGCGGTTAAGACGACTGGTTAAAGACTTCTTAACAAAAAAAAGCCCGCCATGCACATTAAAGTATGGAAAAATAACGGCAAGTAAAAATTTAATTAGTATCAATACTCTGCATAATGAACTAAAAGATGAGACAATAATTAGAAAAAGCGGGTAAGAAACCATTCTGATAACAAGTTTTCTTGAGTAATACACAATTACTTATACTACTTCTTTTTACTTTTTTGTTACTTCTTTTTTTAAATATAGTGGTATAAGTAATTGTGTCATATCCAAGAAAACTAATAATGGAATACCACAAAGTTAATCATGACTTAGTGAATTTTGTTCTCATAACCTTAATTTTTAGTACAACCCGGAAAACGTACTGGTCAATGGCGGATGACGACCACTGGGTAACGGCTAGCGGCACGACATGCCTACTAAGGCGGCTGTGGCGGTAGTGCGTAGATGTAGACATTTCTAAACCTGAAGATAATATATATATTCATCTTGTATACAGGGCGCTTTCGTGGCAATACTCTACTGCTTCATGAATGGTGAGGTGAAGAGCGAACTCTCCAAGTGGTGGGCTCGAAGGAGCCCTCGCAGAAAGGGCCCGGTGCCCTTGGGGCCCCCTGGTTGGCTCTCCTCGGGCGGCGCACAAAGAGGGCCCACGCTTGGCGTCCCTACCTCCAAGAGTCCACCGCCCGGTGCCCTACTGGCGCCGCCCACACCCGACGAAGCTTCGGGCGGAAACAGCAATATCGGAGCCTCGGTCTCCTCTTCTTCGTCATCAGATATCCGTGACGCAAAGGATCTGCGGACGGATCTTTTCGATGAACAAGTGAGTTTAAACACGCCCATGATTCTAACATACGCAGTCTGATTTGAGTTTGATTACAGTTAAAATCAAACGAACTTCCAGATTTTTTTTATTGAAACATTATGCATAAAACATGAGAATAAAATAAAATGGTAATCTTCCACACAATTTTATTTACTGAAGTACCGACCCGGTTTCGGCACGTAGTGTCATTATCAAGGTGGCACTACGTGTCTCTATCAAGGTGGCACTACGTATGACACTACGTGTCGAAACCGGGTCGGTACTTGGATAAATAAAATTGTGTGGAAGGTTACCATTCTATTTTATTCTCATGGATATACAAAATTTCCACCAGATATCGCCGGACACTGTGAATTATGTCATGCATAAAAGATTTCGTTTCTGGTACCTATCCTATTTGAACTTTTTTCTGTATAATACCGAACAACTTCAACAAGTTTAAGTACGTCAAATATTATCAGTAACTGGTGCTAAAGGAAAATCTTGCAAACTCTTTGCATGAAATGACTTCATTATTTCAAGTTTTTCATACGTTCATCAAAAAAATGAGATTTAGGTGTTCGAGACCACTGACAATGAGATTTGAATAGTGATTTTACAGACGACATTCTCATCACTGAATGCAATAATGCTACTGTGTACTTCCATATTTCATATAAAAACTTATAATCGGAAAAAGAATCAGTTTTCAATGAACAGGTATTATACAATATCCCTTTCCAGGTAAAAATAAAATTCAACAAAAGAAAAATGCGAAAAAACGTTTTTTTATACGACGTTTATTGACGTCCATCTGAAAAACGTTTTTTCTACCTCTTTTTTTTGCTGTCAATTCAACGGACGGTCCACAGTTCTACACTGGCGCGTTTCATTATGCAATATTGTTCATCATGCAATGGATGTCATTATACAATGTGAATCAACAATCAGAGTCAGCTGCTTAGATACACAATGGCGCAAGTCAGACTCACTTCACTATAGTTCACAAAGAAGTTGGAACTGCGCTGAGGGCTCCCAATATGTGCTGCTACCAGGCGGTCCCAACCGTAACTGTGTCTTACATCATTGTGTTTCTAGGTAGATTACTTTGGAGTCGGTTGCCATGGATATCTCAAAATCAACAAAAATTGACTTACACCAATGGGTGCTTTCCATTCATCGACACAAGTCAACTTGCGTCGCGGTTTTCGTGTTCCATTCGATGTGTGTCGCCGACTGTTGTGACACAAGTCAAGAAACGATAACGCGCAGGAATTGGAGAGTTATAAACAGTTACCGCGAGTCGACACTAGTCGACGCGTGAGTCACATGAATGGAAAGCACCCAATATATTTCTAAGCCCTCTCTAACATATTTAACCATGACCAAATTCCAAAAAGTTGGCTCGCAAACTATTGAATAAATAAAAAATGCGACGCAAAAAAAAACACAAAAACACGATTGCTTGGATGATGCGAGTTTTTCATGGTCGCACCTATCTACAACTCAAATTGCTTCGCAGGTGGAGGCCCAGTTGTCCCAGCAACAACAGCCCCTAAGGGCTTTCAAATTCTCGGGCCTGCTGCTCCGTCGGCAGATGTCTGCACCACCAACAGGGGCCTCCGCCATGCGCAGACCGGGTGTGGAGGATGGTGCGGTTGCAGGGGGGCTGGTGGCGCGGGCGGTCAAGTCGGACATGGTGCAGAGCACCCGGATGCTGGCGTCCAAGTGGCTCAGCAGAAGCCGGCTGGGGAGCAGGAGGAAGAGCCCGGCGTTCGTCAACTCCTGCTCCGGCCGCACCACGCACTGCACCATCGAGTGCAGCCCGCAGGACGACGAAGACGAGGCTGAGGGGTGCGGCACGGAGCGGCCGCTGCTCGCGGACGAGATCAAGAAGGTGGCGCCGCTACAGAGAAGCGCGGTAAGTCAATTGATGGCGGATCCTTCTTATCTACCTTCAATTGGATGGAGTCAAAACATGATAGGACTTGCATTCAGAAAATAACGGGAAATTTTTATACTTCGCGAGTTTGAAATTTGGAGAGGCAGATTGCCATTTTGCCATTGCCATTCGGCCGAGATTGCGTTGGATAACCTGATCCGGTGGAAATCCCGAGTAACCTTCCACAATTCCATACGCCGGAAAAGCCTGCGATCATTCTTGCCATTTTTATTATTATTTTGATATATATGCCCCTGAATTATCATAAAATTTTGAACTGTATATATGGTTAGCTATGTCTGCGGCAGCCGCTAAGGTTAGACGTGTTTTTAGTAAGTTCAACAGATTCAGGCGTTATATGGTGTAAGTTCGACCTATTTAAATAGAAGATAAAGCACTTTTTAGCAGTTGTATCTTTTCTCACTGTCTCCACTATGTATGCCTGTTTCCCACCCTTTCTTCAAACATGTGACATCCTCCCCCGCCTCTTTCTCTAAGGTGTAAAGGTGATGTTTATGTGTAAGATAGTGTCTTGTATACCAGAAGATGACTCTATGAGCCGATACACGTCGTACGCATTAAAATATAGTGGAAAATTGCTAACATCTTTTATTTAAAAATGTGTTTTAGTAGCCCGGCGATTTTTCACATTGAGTACAGTTCACAGAGTACAGTCTAGTGTCAATGACTCTGAATCAATAAATAAACTTGGAAAATATCATCATCTGCATTCTTTCCTTGTTTCAGTCGGCTGGAGTTCCCACGCGCCTCAGCTTCGACATCTACAACGCCCGACAACAGCAGCTGGGGACGAAAAAGAAGGAAGACGTAGCGGCAGCCGACACCCTCAAAGTGTGAACCGAAGACTGTGCGACAATGAACGCTGAAATGAAGTGATGTTTAAAAGGACTGAAATTCATACAAATGTGCATACCAAAGGTTTATCTAGTGACCTCACACCACTGACTCTAAGCTCAAAAGTGGGACAAACTTTACGATATTACGTTAAGAACGGGCAGTTTCTTCGTGCATTTGGCGAACAGTACATACGCAAAGCCTAAGTGCAGTGTTTGGTTTTTCGGTATCCGAAAACTGCGAAGTGTAGTGCATAAAAAAGGCTTCGAAAAATTATGAGATACATTTTTCATCTAGAGCCTTTATGAACTCAACTACGTTAGTCTCGTTAAAGATGACATTTATTGGCAGCATATTGCAAAGGTTTCACCTAAGTAATTTACCAAAATTACAAACAAGATGTAAATAAAGAGTTTAATTTCTAGGAATTGGATTCAAGACTATTTTAATATTCCCACAGTGAGCAAAAGTTCCCTAGGTAATTATATTATGAATTACCATTGAAGGAGCATAATTAGCTAAACAATGCATAGTACAATGTCTATTTCTAAGTCCAAAGTGAAGTAATAGCAAACGACAATATATTTTTGTACCCTATAACAAGTGGAATGCTTAGAACTGTATCAGGTCATCATGACCTCTCTTCCTATTCATGGCAATAAAAAGTATTCTGAAATTAATTTTTGTGAGTAAACTCTATCACTAAACGTGCCCACAACCAAGCAGTGATAAAGGCACATATTTGTGGACACGAGGCATTTCACAATATGGTTGCTTGGCTGGAGGCTTTGAGCGATAACCAAAAGGAAAGCCAATTATTTTACCACAACAAATAAAACATCAGAGTAAAGCCTGAATCACTCGATCATTTTTTTTCGTCGCGAAAGTGATCACTATCGCGATAACTTAGAGTGATCACTCGCAAATGATCGTCACCGGCATTTGTTTTTCGCGATCGCGATGAGGATTCCCATCGCTATTTTTCATCACTCGTCTGGTCGCTTTTTCCGTCGCTAAAACCGTCCCTAAAACCCCATATCAGCCAATCAGAACGCATGACCGTGTGGTGTGATTGCAGCGCAGCGTTTGGCAATTGTAGGAACGACATAGATAAACAAACACGCTATATATTTTCGTGATGTGGGTCCTATGACAACGAGCTGTGATATCGAAAGTGATGCGAAAGGCGACGGAGGGAGTGACCGTGTGATTCAGAAAAATGATCACTAGAGCGATCGCTTTTCGCGACGGAAAAAGTGATCGCGATAGTGATCACTTTTCGCGACGAAAAAAATGATCGTGTGATTCAGGCTAAAGTATAACAATAGCGCTCGAGGTGGCTACAAAATAATCAAGAACTGAGGACAACAGTGCAATCCTCCATGCCAATGTTGGCGCGGAAACAGGAAAAAGGTATCAAATTAATAAATGAAATACTTGTGAAAAGATTTCAGTAAAATATGGAACAATTATTTCAGTAAAATACATTTCCTCCATCGTGAACATTAGATATAATAGAAATAAAATTTACGAACCAAACATTCAAGATTACTAACCTGCCGGTACTCTTCCTTCCCATAATATCTCCCCTCTTGTTGACCCACATGAAAATATATAACAGGTTTTCAATTGTATTGCAATTGATATGAAGTATTTTACACATGAATGATAATTAAACTGCATCCAAGTCATAAATTTCAAAAAGTCAGAACGATCTAAATCTCATAAAAGAAAAGTCAGAATGAGAGGCGTCGGTATCACGTGATCTGGGCATTTATCATTCAAAAAAACTCGAATGCGAAGAGATCAAATTTGCTGATTTTTACGCTTACAGAAAGATTTAGCAAAGCAACAATTTGGGGATCAATTTTGAAAGCGAAAATTGAGGATTCACTTTCACTCACCGATGATACGCAGATAGGCGAGTTACTTCTGCCTCCAGAAGAAAAAATATGGCATATGTGCCTGGTGGAAATATTTAAGCAGTCATATTGAGACTGAATTACCGCTACATGAGTTGGATTCACAATTTAACAACTAAATAAGGTGGATCTTCATGGTTTAATAGTAATTTTTTTAACTATTAATTGCAAACAGGTATTTAAACCTCAAGCAAACCCTGAGCAAGCGAGTATTTAAGGAAGACACGTCGAAATGCAGAACCTGAATGTTTTGTAATGATTCATTAAATCCATTAAGCCTGAAACACACGATCATTTTTTTTCGTCGCGAAAAGTGAAAATTAGCGAAAAGTGATCACTCCCAAATGATCGTCGCCGGCAATTGTTTTTCGCGATCGCGATGAGGATTCCCATCGCTTTTTTTCATCACTCGTCCGGTCGCTTTTCCGTTGCTAAAACCGTCCCTAAAACCCCATATCAACCAATCGGAATGCATGCCCGTTTCGAGCGATTGCAGCGCAACGTTTGACAATCGTAGGAACGACATAGATAAACAAACACGCTGTATATTTTCATCGTGCGGGTCCCATGACAACGAGCTGTGATATTGAAAGTGATGCGAAAGCCGACGGTGGGAGTGACCGTGTGGTTCAGAAAAATGATCACTAGAGCGATCGCTTTTGGCGACGGGAAAAGTGATCGCGATAGTGATCACTTTTCGCGACGAAAAAAATGACCGTGTGATTCAGGCTTTAGCAAGTGTGTACACAATTTCTCAAGAAAACTGCCGTAATTAAAGTCTTAAGGTTAAATGCTGACCTTGGAGAATGTTTACAAATACTGCTGGCAAATATTTTATTTACGTCATACAAAAAATGCCAAAATTCAGGTCGAGAAATATTGGATGCGTAGTGGGACTCCTTGGTGTTAATCTACGTCTCTGGCTAAAGGAAATGAACCGGATCAATCACTTTCCTTACCCGGGACATTTCTGCAAATCGAAATTGACGCAATGGCGAAGTCTGAAACCAACCACACACCTGAGATTGCTCATTTTCGTCGTGAAAAATTGCCTCCTGCGCACGATTTGGATGAACGACACAAATGGGCCAGACAGCAGACGACATTTACCATCTTTATCCCTCCTTCCGATGGACCTCGCGAGGCCCCACTTCCATTCAGAGCCATCTGCCACTTGTCGAACTTGGTCGCCTCCCAAACAAGCCTGACGGGTCAAATTAGCCGGGAGGGAGAGAGAGAGAGAGCTTCACTGCCGTAGCCAATCAGCGATTGGCGCCTGACGTCGACTCAATGGCGATTCAATCAGCCAAACGATCTCAAAACCCACAGTTGCTCATTGATATCGTATCCCATCGATGCAGACCAATGACTCCAGACACTGCTGCAACCTTTTCGAGAAGTCGAGAATTTCTCAGAGTGTTGGTTAAAAAGGGCACTACAATACATCTAATGCTGCTAAACCAATCGTATTTTACTTTTTTTAAGAGTTCAAAATTTAATTGCCATCATCTTGAAATTTCCAGGACACTTAGATTACGTAACTGTAGATATTTACCGTCACCTCAATAATGAAAATTTTGCATCTGAGGTGAGCTTTTCAAGTTTACGATACTGTCCAGTTTTGGAAAAGTTTTCTATGCTAGATTTTCAACACGACTCCTTAAATTTTGAGCAATTAGTACGCCATAGAAAACGGCATGTTGACATGATTTATTCTTTCAATGAACAGTAAAAGGATGTTTTGCCCAGTCTAAAAATACGGCTGGAGGCCGTCCGAATTTCCTTTGATTCGAACTTCATTTTTCCTTCCGATAAACTTTACAAGAAAGCCGTTTTTTCTCCCTTGTGACTGTTTTACTACTGTGCTGTTCGTATCAATTGTTTTTAAACACAAATGGGTCTGTTTATGTTATTCGTATTCCTAAAAACCTATTGTAGTTCATAATAACATTGATGAAATATTTAGAGGTGAATAATTTATAATAAATGTGAATAGAGAAAAGCATTATTTTTATTTATTCAAGGCAAGAGAAAAACATTAAGCTTTTTTAGAATGACCTTATTTTTTTAATATTGTATATTTTATAGTGTAATGACACATAATGCATTATACTCAAACAACACGATGGCCGGAGCTAATTAGGAAATACAAGAGAAAAGACATTCCAAGTTTCAAGAAAGGTTCCCAACTAACAAATATTTTTTTAAAAAGCACAGAAGTCTTTAGATCCCGCTTAGAAAGTACTCTTTTTGATAGATTGAAAATTTCATTTATAATAATACGAAAACAGTGTCGATGTGGCAGATGAGGATGTAGAAGAATAAGCTAAGCATCAAAAAGTCGAAAGTTTGAAGGCTCGCACCAAAAACGCTGTAAGAGCGCAGAATGAGGAAAATGAAAAAATTCAACATTTGTAAGCACGAGAAGAATGTGTTTGATGCTTTATTTCCAGGAAACCTTCAGGGCGCGACAAAAACAACAAAATGTAGGTGACATAGCGGCACATCGCCAATATCAACTCCGAGAGTCCAATTAGTCGATACATGCTCCATTTCGATTGAAGACGATTGAGTAACCGATAGGCCTTGAGCGTTTTCTGTTTCCGGAATTTTTCTGTGGGAATTAGCATACGTTAATCCAGGAATTAGGTTTCCAGAGAGACAGACTTATGCAGAGCTTCTGAAGATTCGGATTTGGGCTCTGAAGCAATGAAGATTCTTCCCACCTCAGAGAAACAGTCTAATTAATTCCACATCATATAAATCTAAATAGAAACAAGCATTTCTAATTAAATTATTTATCCAATAGCTACTTCCATAGCCTTTTCCAGTGAGACGATTGGATAACGTGGAAAGGTATTTTGCTTCCGAAATAAAATTAGACGGCGAATATTACCGATGGAGCTGAGTAACGAGGGGTTTGAGAAAGATGTAAATCTATAAATATGGGGCTTGGACGACATGATAGAAGAGGACGCGAATGAACCACTGACTGAGCGGATGTAGTAGCACAATTGGTTACATCATAAAAACAAATAACAGGGATAATCGGCTACTGCGAATGGGATTAAAATCAAATGATTAAATCCACGATTACGTGACTATTACGTTGCGGTCCGCGGCGTTGAGACCCCAATTTCTCTAACCTCCGGTTACTACCGCGTCGGTTGCTATAATAATAATAATACGTCTTTATTGGGCGAGATTGGGACTAGAAAGTCCCATCTTCCATCTAACCCCTCGTCAAACATTAAATATATGCAGTATTAAATATATTGACATTGTCAAGTTGCTCATGAAATTACATGCAGAGAAATTACATAAAAATAAGTAGAAGTTCCATTTTCAATCAACAATTAGCATTATAATTTAACAAAGTTACTATTGACCAAGTGTAAAAAGATGTTAGTGAACGTGGGAAAAACCTAAGGATATTGACTGTCGTCCTTATCGGAAAAAACCCACTGCAGGAAAACGCCCACACAAGAAGGGGGGCGTGAAAAACCTGCGAAAACCTACTGAGAAAGCTAATGTAAACCTGAGTATACAAATACAATGAATTAAATGGAAAATGTCACCCAGTACCTGTAAAGAAAAGGAAAATTAGATGAAGCCGGATGAGATAATTGATGAATCTTTCGTACTGTTCCCGTGATGTTACATGTCTCGCTGTTGTTCTCGAAGAAGTTTTACGTGTAGTGCCTTTTTGAAGGAGGCGAGTGATGATGATTTACGTAGTGGTAGGTCAATGTTGTTCCATTCGCGGCATGCAGTAACAATGAATGATTTATTGAATCTGACTGTCCGAATCTCCCCGGGATGGTGGCAGAGAAATAGCATCGCTTGGTTTCGCTAGGTAGGGCTCCCCTTTGTTTCCATAGCACTGGGGTGTTTTATCCCTACTCCCATCTCCTTCCAGCCCTTTCCCTTCCCTGGAGGCGACGGCGGGATCCGATCGCGACGGCGTCTCTATCCTTTTTCCTTCCTCTCCGCCCCCTCCCCGGGTGTCCTGGCGTATAAGCCTCGGGCTTGGTCCGGGGCCCCGGTGCGTTGTACCCTTAAAGGGTTCGCCTTGAACCCTCATTCTTCTTGTCCGGTGGTGAGGTATAACGAGTTTTTCATTTCCCCTCGTATTTGAGTCGTGTATTCTACTAAGTGTTTGAAATTCGTCTCTTAGGTACGCTGGTGTGTTTGTCTGTAAGATTTGATAGAGAAGACAAAGGATATGCATCCGGCGTCGAGAACTAGGCTTTAACCATTTGAGATCGTTAATATGATTGGTGGTATGATCTGATATTTGTAAATTAAATATGAACCTAATGCAGGCGTTGAAGGAGCGGTGAAGTTTATTCGACAGCACCTGAGGTATGTCTTGAAAGGCAACATCGGCATAATCAAAATGGGGAAGTATTAATGTTGAAATTAATTGCTTCTTTAAGGAGAGAGGAATAATGTTTCTGAAACGTATTAATGGAAATAATGACTTATTCACTGCTTTGCATATCTTAGTTATATGAGATGACCAAGACAGACTTTCATCAATGATCAATCCTAGATTAATAACTTCGTCGCAGTACTTTATGGGAGAATCGGAGATGTGTAGTTGCGGTAATTGATCTCTGTCGATTGACTTGAGTATTTTAGGATATCCAATTATAATACCTTGGGACTTACTGGGGTTTATGCTTAGAAAGTTGGATTTGCTCCAATTGTTGATATTTTCTAGGTCATTATTTAGATTACATATTCCATTGAACAGGCTTTTAACATTTGAATTTAGGTACACTTGGAGATCGTCAGCATAAAGATGATATTTAGAATGATTTATCACTGAAGGGCAATCATTAATGTACAGAGAGAATAGCAGAGGTCCTAGAATAGAGCCTTGGGGCGCACCTCTTGTGGTTTCGATCCCCTTTGAGCAGAAATCATTAAGAAAACAGAAGAGGCTGGTAGAAGTGACAAACTGTTACACAAATTTTAATATGAAATCTCACAAAGCTGTACCTAGAAAAATCAGTCCAGATAACCGAATCTCCACCAATTACTTAATTTTCGTTTTAGGATTACGGTTTCCATAATTGTTCTATATATTTTATGAGGCTGGCAGAAGTGCCTTCTGTTATCACATAGTAACCGACGCGGTAGTAACCGGAAGATAGAGAATATGGAATCCCAGATTACGTGATGAGTCTTAAGCCTGAATCACACGATCATTTTTTTTCGTCGCGAAAGTGATCACTATCCCGATCACTTTTCCCGTCGCCAAAAGCGATCGCTCTAGTGATCATTTTTCTGAATCACACGGTCCCTCCAGCCGTCGGCTTTCGCATCACTTTCTGTATCATAGCTCGTTGTCATGGGACCCGCATAACGAAATTATACAGCGTGTTTGTTTATCTATGTCGTTCCCACGATTGTCAAACGTTGCGCTGGAATCGCTCCATGCGGGCATGCGTTCCGATTGGCTGATATGGGGTTTTAGGGACGGTTTTAGCGACGGAAAAAGCGACCGGAAGAGTGATGAAAAATAGCGATGGGAATCCTCATCGCGATCGCGAAAAACAATTGCCGGCGACGATCATTTTGCGAGTGATCACTCTAGTGATCCCGATAGTGATCACTTTCGCGAAGAAAAAAATGATCGTGTGATTCAGCATTTACTGGCTGAAAATGACGATAGTACTGCTTTTCATGCTATTTATTTCCACTGTAAATTATATTTCCATTTAATTCCGCGTTCAAAAAGAAGGAGAAGTGTAGGAATATGATAATACCTAATTATAAGCATTTCATTTGCTAACTTTTTTTCTATTGCCCATTGTAAAATACTGAAGTTTGAGTTGACATGCTCATCTTGGATTTTGGCTACCGCGCAGCCACATTGAGCGATGTTGCATATTACCTTGAGGTAAAGGTGGAGTAATGTCACACAGAACCCAGAGTTGAATACTAGTCCGTCACGTGACCACAGAGAAGCGGTGAGACAGCAAATTTCTACCTTATAATTCATATACGGTTCACACGGTGGTTCGATACATACATATACATATTTCGCTCGATTTTTAAAATATTAAAACCCCATAAGGCCAAATTTAGATTTTTGTTTGCCACTTATAAAACTAACGCATTACAAATTCTATTTCGCATATTGTAAAAATACCGACCTAGGCTTAAAATTTTTCTACAGTCATCAGCCAGATGGGCTGAAATCTGTGTACAACAAATCTGTGTTAAAAACAGCGTACACTTTGGCAATCTGTTAAACGTCACTAATAAGATTTGCTTAGTCTGGAGTGACATTAAAATACGCCAGTAAACATCGAGCATACAGCATAACCGAATTTATATACAGAAGATTCCGGTTAATTGGGACATACCGGGACTTGTGCAATTAAGCAGCTGCCCCAATGAGGCGAACTCTCTTTTATATGAGCATAAGAAACTTTGAAATGGTAGAAAGAAGACTAAAGAATGTTTATAATGCAACATAAGTTTATTAAACTATTAATTTAATTAATAAATCAGCGAGCTTAGTTAATTTATTATCATTTTAAAGAACTATAACAATTTAGTTAAAAATATTTTTCACAGCCTCGGGCGACGTTGAATGAACGTCTTTTACTAAGTCCTATCACAGAAAAGTCCTATCCTCTTGCGATCAGTATAACAACAAGAGCTTTCAAAATATGGCAAGAACAGGAACATTTGTGAAAAATAAGAGTAAATCAGAGGAGGAAAATATAAAAAAACAGTATTCTGGAAACAAAAAATTTGAATTTAGTCGCGAGTGTATAGTCTATGTCGCCCACTAATGGCCCAATAAAGCGGCATGCTGTCCCAATTAAGCGGAGAATACTCTGGAATATTCTTCTATCGGGTTCTGTTCTTCAAGATCTGCCCCAATTAAGCGGCTGCCCAAAGTAACCGGTGGGCCTATTAAACGGAATCTACTGTATTAGCATTCATGAAACTGAGCAGAAATTGTGAATGATAAAATATCCGAGATAAGGTGACAGGTCTGACTTGCTGAAAACCACGATAGCGCTGGATTTCATGCAGTTTATTTCGATTTCAAATCGATTCGATTGGATTCTAGTTCCATTGAAGTCAACCCTCAATTTAAAAAAGGAGAAGTATCAAGAATTCGATAAAACCTATTGATAAGGATTTCATTTGAGACAGAAAATTTCTACCTCGTGATTCGTATATCGACCGCTCCTAGCTATAAAATATTTTCCCAAAAATTCAATCCAGACGTACTTACCTTGAATTTCTAATCCAGAAAATTGTAAGGCGGAATATTTGCCCACAAAGCTGTACCTTGAAAATAATCAGTCCAGATAACCGAATCTCCGCCTATTACTACATTTCCGTTTTAGGATTTCGAATCCCATAAGCTTTTTTTGTATCTTATGAAAAAGCAACTTTTAGGCGTGTTATCTCTTTAAAAAATCCAATTTCTTGGCATTCTAAGACCTTTTCTTAAAAAGGAGTTAAATTTTATTTGTGAAACTTATCTTCAGATATTGCGATATGGAGAAAGAATTGAAATAGAATACTTGCTATAGAATGTTCAGTCACCTGAAAATGTTTTTTCATAAAATATTTATAATTTAACAAATAATGAAAATTGAGTTTACTGGACGAAAATTGAATTATTGGCCAAAATGCGGCTTTGTGGACAGGTATTCTAGCACAAGATTTTGTGGGCGAAATTTCAGATATGATTACATACATCAAATTTTACACATAAGATTTTCTGAACTAGACACTCAAGTTACGCCTGAATGGAATGGTTTTTTGAGAAACCACTTTACGGCTCGGAGCGATCGATGCATATTAGCACCTGTTTGCCTGATTACCCTCGTTGTCACTAGCGTTATGTAGAATCGATTAACAATAGGTTAAGGCCGGGTTCAAATCCGGGCATGTTTCACCCTACGCTCCACCGCCCTTAATATCTTAGCACTTTCAAGACGTACTTACTCCAACAACGTATCTATTGTTTGGACACTTGAAGCTTTTAATCTTATCTAATCTCTCTCGCTCTATTAAGAGGTAGCGGCAGATAGCAGATAATTATACTGGAAGAATTGAGAACTATAGAACAGTTAATTAATGAAATTCGGGGAAAAAGGCCGGTAACCAAGCATTAAGTCAACTTTTTACAGCGAGATATCGTGGAACAGCATATTAAATGATACACAAAGATATCACATTTTAATTTCACAAACTTTATAAATGAAACGTGTTTCTATTGGTTTGCAATCATCACCAAGTGCCTTGAATTGTACTAAGAATCTACGTATCAAAAATTCAACATTTCTACCACGTCTAATAAACACCTTCACATACTAATCTGACACTTATATTCGAGATCCCAGACAAGTGCGACGCCAACGGAAAATATCGTCTAAAGTCGAAAGTAGAGCTCTGGGGATACCAAGCAATTACCATAGGAAATCAAAATTGCCAAATCATTGGCATTGTTGGGTATTGTCTGATTTCTCTTGTTATTTTTTTTTTGCTATTTTACTAAAATAATGCCTTTTTAGTACAATTTATGCATTCATATTTATAAGTAATGACTTTTAGTTGCCTTAATTGCTAAAATTCAACATTTACTATGACTGCGGTTCGTAGGTTCAAGGCGTGCTTGATGACGATTGCAAGCCAATCGAAACACGTGTAGTAAGGTTTGTGAAATTAAAATTAATTGAATGACCACAAGACATTACATGCCTATATACTTTAGGATACGTGCTGAGAAATCTTTTAAGGGAGAATGAAGAAAATTATTCCCAGCTATTAAAGTTCCCTTATATTCTCGTAAGCATCTCATAAATACCACCACCATGTTGACAGTTTGATCAGCTTTGTGTTCTAATTACTAATGGAAAACCCACGGCAATAAATAATTCGCTCACTTTTGGAAACTGCGCCCAAAATCTGTACTAGCCAAAATTACTACATCAAAATTTTACGTATATCGAAGCTATCGTTTATTTGTAACTAATTATTGTAATCCACGCAATCTCAATTGCACAAAAACACACGACCTCCATGCTTTTCAACATGTGACTTCAGTTAGTAGACATAACATGACGTTCGCTCTTTCCCATCCATTTATTTTTGTTGTTTGGTAACGAGCGACTCTCAGGACTCATTGGAATTATCAAAGATTTGCAAATTTAGGTCAATCGTTTAAACCCTCATGAATAAAAGAAACATATAGTTCGAAAAATTATTTACGATGGAGGAAAGTACTTCAACAAAGTAAAATTCTACCCAAGCAGACCTGGAGATAATACTTTATGCTCCGCGTTGCTCAAGTCATGCTCTACCCGAGGAAATTTTTTCATTAGCGTGCCAATAAAGGCCGTATTGTGAAGAAAGTGGATGATTACCCCTCAAAAGGATTTGAAGACGATGCCATCTACATCATCACATTGCGCTATTCAACTATTTCAACCCGAGCGTAGTATTTTAACTTATCATGAAAGATGCGTAAAAGTTGGCGTCAAAATGCGAAACTACCAATGAATTGCCATTCAGGCAGCCTCAGGTGGACCTGAGGGGGCAGGAAAGGGGGTTATACCCCAACCGCATTGTGTCGAAACACACTATATAAAATCGAAATTTTTGGGGGTTGCCACTTCGTACAAAAGTATTAAGTAATATTTTCCGATACATTAACCTCTTTAACGGATTTAAATACAAATTAGCCATAGCCTTAGGGTCTATTTCACAACCTTTGGCAAGTTAACATCCAGTGATAGATCCAGATAAATGCTCTGGGGAGCTATAGTTCCCCCCTTGGCTATTCCTTGAGAATCATATTTAAACTAGATAGAATGGTAATTTTGTTCCGACCCCCACTACTACTGGGAGGTTACTTCCCCTCCACTTACAATTAGCTTAGCTCCTCCCTTGTCCCTATCCTGGATCCGCCACTGCAGGCAGCCACGTTAAAGGCGTGAGAAATATGTTAATTAAAATTAAAATAAAAATTAGCTAGACTGAATATGGTCTGGATAACTTGAGATCTTTGGAAACAACTAATCATCCACATATAATAGTTTTATGAAAACAATGAATGTCATCAATGTGGGAAGAACATTATTTAAATTAAAATACGAGAAAATATTTGTTTTGAATCGCGCATTCAAAACAAATACTTTTCCCTCGCTGACATCTCCGTCATCACATTTGCGTTGCTGTAAAGATCATTTCAACGTAACTGCAGAATTTTATCTAAGCAAAAAAGAATATGCCTAGCGATACCTAAGCTGGCGATGGCAGTGTGTGCAAGTTAACGTCAAGATGCGAAGAACCAATGGTAGAGTGTTTAGGTATCAATATGAACGATTCAAAAACAACATGAGCAAAATGTTTTTTAAAAATTACATCAGGTAAATAGATCTGGATGTTTTTATTGAGTCTTTTTGAAACCACTTACCAACTGGGTAGACTGGAAATTTTATGGAACTAACTTCCGAATACAAATACTCTATTCCACAATTATTGGGTAGTTTTCGAAATTTTTTCACTTAGGCGGCTGCCCCTAATACCCGGTGGCCCATTCGACCGGAAATCACTGTAAGAACTATGAATGAACGAATCATCCGAGCGAAAAAAACTAATTACATACCATACCTAGCCATTCGGCAATGAATCACTTAATCCTTTCTGTAGGATCTTTGAAATAAGTATAGTATATTCATAAAATGGTGTCCTCTCACTTTCTGAATTTGGGGGTCATAAATACGTTAGTACGCCCATGAACTTTTTTCTTCGAGAAACAGACTACTATTAGCAGACTAGTAGCATTCTCTACGATCTATTTAATAGCGTGCCCGTATCGCCTGCCTAAAATAAGGCAACCAGTACTGTCCCACACATCGAACTAACAGTAATTATTACATATTTGTGGCTTATATCACGGCAATGAGGCACTGTAAGGCACGCTAAAACACATAGTCATAAGACTATGTTCTTGTGAATAAACCTTAAACAAGATATTACGTAAGGAAATAAACATTCCTATACTACTCTACGTACAGTATTTTAATGATACCGAGACTGTAGAGCTACTCTTTTCTAGAACTTGCATCCATTCAGTGGCGCCGACTCCATGGGGCCTGAGGGGGCACAAGACCCCCCAAAAATTCGTTATGGGTGTGAGGAAAAAATGTGCCAGGCTTGTCGATTTTCCGCGGAGTGTCCAGATATCGAGATTCGAGCTATTAGGGTTCTAATGTTGACCATAGGACTCTTCTAAAATGCTTAAAAAACTTAAAACCTCACCACTTATAAAATTTCCCGGGACAAGATCCCCGGTTTGGGCCCCCCAATATTGTTTGTAAGTCGGCATCCCTGCATCTGTGCATGCAAGTAATTCTGTTTATATTTTAGCGTTTTTACGTAAATGTTCAAGCACTGTTTTTGCAGCAGCTACCCTACTCTCAGGGATATTGTATTTGAAGTAAAAAAAAATGTTTCCATTCAATTCTACGAGTACCACAAGGCGTCTTTCGGTTTTTCCGCAAGGTCACCACGCAGACTGATTGACTGGACCCGTCGGCACGAAAATAAACACATCATCGCCCAGAGGCGATAATGGATCCACGACAAACTCGTAATCTCTCATCCAGATCGCTGCTTTCCCCACCCCCCGCCCTCCTCCGCTCCCCCCTCCCCTGCCCCACAACAATGCCACCTTCTACCTCCCCTCCTCATCCACACAAGACACTTATCTGTACACTTTCCGAGCGCGAGGACCGCAGTCCACGCTACACAAGCCACACGCTCCGTCCCGACTGCTTTCCAGAGCTCACCTCACCGGCGAAGTGCTGACCGGTGGTCAGTGTTCGCGGCTCGACCACAACGCGCTCTCTGGTGACCGAGAAATCCGGCGGGAATTAGCCCCCAGGGAAAACACCTGTTGAGAGCCACACTATTATCGAGGATATTCTAGGAACGAGGTGTGGAAAACGGTCTCCGTATTCAGATTTGAGGAAGTGTTTCGAATAATGTGGAAGTTTTCGAGTTCGCCGTACTTTTCCGAGGCATCTTGGTAGACGCTGTTCCTGTGCTTACACCATTTCGATAGTGCGAGAATATCGAGAGTGCTCGAGTACCCAGTGGACCACGTTTCGAGATATTCCTTTTTGACGACCGGACTGGAATCGTGAAAACGTCATGGGGAAATAAGAAAAGGCCAACCAAGCGGCTTGGAACCTTCACCCTGATCATCTGTTCTGCGTTTTCTGTGGCCAACACCAACCCGTAGACACACCAACTCGTGATCGTAAGTACTCGTTCACAGTACAACAATGCCCGCTCACCATAAACTCCATATCATAGCCAATGAAAAAATAAGCTTATGTACGAATATGTTGTTCTCAGGTTCTCAGCCGGGTGAGAGTTTCCACTCGGCTGGAAACCCGAAAACACATCTACATCTACACAATACCCTGCGAGCCACTTCTATGGTGTTTGGCTGGGGGTGATCAATCACCAGCCTGCAAGAGAATTCTTACATGGACACCACACGGGCATAAACATGTTTCGCATACTAACAAATTATACTTCCACACAGTAGCGGATAGAGAAAAAACTCAAGGGGGGGGGCAAAAGATATCTTGAGCTACTTTTACTTTTGTCATAATTACAAATAAAGTCACATGCAAAGTTTAACAAAGTTTTATTTAAACTGATAATACGCATATTCAAGACAATGCCATATTATGGTATAAAAAAGTTAATATTGTGGTACTGCAATATTAGGCGATGCAGGCGGCCCCGCAAGGGTAAGGGGCGCGCGCCCTCTGTGCCCCCCATATGTATCCGCCAATGCTTCCACAGTCTTGCAAAGGCTAAACTTGCCACCTGCTCACGAAGACAATCCGCCAATAAAGCTTGGCCACACAAAACACGCTGTTAGAAATACTAAGGAAATTCAGAAACATACATTAAGTAATAAAGTTAGTAGGCTAAACTACAAGTCAACTAACCTATTTGTGAGTTGTAACGCTGCCGTTGTAGTCTCTTTTTGACCGCGGAGAAAACGACATTCTGAATATATTTCATCTACACTATATTTCTCATTCTTTATTTATATGATCTGATCTACAGTTGTATCTAACTTCGCCGGAAAATATACTGCTCTAGAATTTACATAAAAGGTTTAGTTACTTTTCAGTAATCAATGAGCCTATTCGCCAGGAAAGTATAATATATATCTTCATAAGCTTATGCCTATGCCAACTCTAGGATAAATTAACGTGTAATATGGTCGCGCGGAAGGAGCTGTTAAGACAGTAACCGTTTACAAATAAATAGGTTAATGCCGAAACGAAGTTCCGCGTAGCATTTATTACAGTCCGTCATTGCTTGGAGAAAAAAGGACTGACCATACCAATCCGTTCGGCGAAATATTTTTCCACATTTATCGTTTCTGTCAAACTTTGAAATGTAGTGAGCTAGTATGATATTCTCCGTGTTGCTCTGACGTCCGTGTCACTAATTATTACAGTATTTCATGCTCATCACAATTGAAGAAGAAAAATTATAATACCGAAAATTTTATTCAAAAATTGCTCCGTATTATTTTATATGATACAGGAAATACCTCGGTAGTTAGATAATAATTAGATATGATTCTTTTCGATTGAGAGACGAACCCAAAGGAAAGAGGAAACTTTTAAAGTTTTATGAGTTGCTTGCGCTGCATAGTAATGGAATCGTATCAAAGTAGCGGAGTATGTAATAGGAAAAGAAATAACTGCAACGAAATAGGACAATTTCCACTCACAAATGCCGCGCATATAAAGCGAAAATTAAGCATTTTTGACTTGGAATTATTGAGAGAGAAAAAACTTCATAAAAAAGATTTCAGAATATTAATACCTTGTAACTATTTTCGCTCAGTATATTTCACAACAAAAGTGATGAAATCTAGCTCATCCTTTATGGACATTCTGTACTTACACCAATCAAAGAACATTCAAGAGAGGTTTACCTACCGCCAAGAGTGCATACCACAATTCGCCTAACAGACAATGGACTTAACCAATCTTCAAATCACTGCATCTACACATGATGTGTACGCTATGGCACAAAACTGAAAGGATATAGAAATAAAACAATACTTAAATTCATCGCAATAATTAATTTGAATTTTCAGTATCGGCAAAAAAGTCGAAATTCCGACTAAGGACCACAAACCTTTTTGGTTAACTTCTAACAAAACTAGCAAGGTGATGTAACTGTATGTGCACATAACAGCTATTAAGGGTACAGGATTCAAATATCCGTCAAGAAATGGTTTTTCCGAAGGGAATGTGTATCTCTCCTGTGCCATATGTGTTATGTGTATCTCGGAACTAGCGTGCGTGACTGCAAGCCAAATTATTTCTTGCATGCGATGTCTCGGCAAATCATAAAAAGCTGAACATTTTAATTGTGATATTTCGCAACGATTTTGTCACGTGTATTCGTTACTAAGATATATATTTGCTTTCCCACGCTAGATTATACAGAGAGGAAGAACGAATAGTGAAATTATTGAGGAACCCATTGTTAAGTGACGAGATGGCCTCGAAGCGCCGGTGGTGGCGCCAATCATATCCGCCAGGGCGAGTAACCAAGGCAACAATCACATCCAATGACGTCATAATGACATCATCCATTCGTCACAACATATAGGACCTTGTCATCATTGCCTTGGCCTTTGAGTAGAGAGAATGAAAATTCTTAGCTAACACATGCCTAATTTTTTCTTCACACATGAACCAGCAAGAGTTCAAGAGAATGCACTCTTTGAGCAAGTAAATACCGTACTTCTAGTCCGGTGGCAACATTACTATTCCATTACGTAAAAAGGCAAATTGAAAGTAGTAAACAAAGTCTTTTCACACACGTCGTCGCATACGCACGGGAAGCAAACAGGTTATGCAAGGTCGTACGCGACCTTCCGTGCTACGACGATGGGAAACAAAAAAAAACGAAAGATTTATTCCTTCGCCAGAGATAAAGACACCGTTCCCAAAGAGAAATGTGACGACGCAAGTTCACAATCTAATCGTAGAGCCTGAATCGACAAACCGCGAATGAAACTGATTTATTTATTTATTTATTTAAGTCATATTGCTAAAGTATGCTATCGCTTTGTGGCAATATGAGAATTAAGCGCTATCAGGGAATAAGTATGTTAAGGAAATGGATTAAATGGGTTTTAAATAGAGAATAGTGTGTAATATAAATTACTTTCTTTATACTAGTTTTCTTGCAAAAATAAACAAAACATACGAATACAATACAGTCAAGAGAGCTTGGTATCAGTGGGAACAATCAATACGTCTGTTACACTGAATAATTTTTACAGCAATTTACAAAACTTCTTTAAACACAATATTAGAAGTAACAATGTTGGTGTCTGTAAATTTTTTGTTATGAGTTTCTTTAACACAAAGATAAATACCGCGGAAGGTGCGAACTCTAGAAAATGCTACACACAACGTGTCCATGCGAAAAACGGGTCTCACCCTTATACATAACAATTTTACACCATTCCCCCAAGTACAATCACTAAGTGAATTTAGTACTATTTCCATCTTTTGTTGTCGATTCCCGTTGATAATAATTCTTAAATGCTTTCAACACGATATATTCATATATTGTCATGATACACGTTATCTTTTAAGTTCCTTACACAGGATGACTCTTTTAGAGAAGGTTCAACATACTTCATACTACTTAGATTTTATTTTTTATATTTATGCCTGCATATTTTACGTGTCTTTGGTTTATATATATTTGCTTTCTCACGCTAGATTATACAGAGAGGAAGAACGAATAGTGAAATTATTGAGGAACCCATTGTTAAGTGACGAGATGGCATCGAAGCGCCGGCGGAGGCGCCAATCATATCCGCCAGGGCGAGTAACCAAGACAACAATCACATCCAGTGATAGTTGTGGATTTCACGGGTTTATAAACTTTTTTTTTAGTTTAGAAAAAAATTATGGAGTCTATATACCTCGAGAGAGTAATCAACATTGAAAAATCGAAACTTTTCAGTCAAACTGATGGGTAAATATTAAAGTTCCACGGGCGAAATATTACGGCTTCACGCATACAAAGCCGATAAAATAGACGCAATTTTACGTCCATGGCATTCTTCAGAAAGACTAACAGGATGTAATATCACGTTCATGGCACGCAAAGTGTTACATCAAATTAATGGGTAAATAGTGAAATTTGAGATGGAAATTGTATTTCGTCAGAAGCCGGTAATTCAACTTTAAAAATCATACCTCATTTATCACTGTAGGTGCGGTATTAACGGAGCATATACAGAATGACAGAAAAAGGACTTTCTGTAATAGTATATATGATTGCCATAAGTAGGCTGTCACCTGGTGGAAACATGAGATTTAACCCTACCTACCTGAAGCAAATATTAAAATTTTTAAGAGTGATTGTTCCTCAATCCTTGGTTGATGTCATTGTGGTTCATTGGTAAGCGTTGGAAATTGGGTTGTGTTGTCAAATGTCATAAAGTAAAAGAAAATAAACCTATATCATACAAAAACACACTAATACGAATACCATTCTTCTTAAAAATGATATTTGAACCATACAACCCAATTTCCAACGCTTACTAATGAACCACGATGACATCAACCAAGGATTGTGGAACAATTACTCTTAATTTTTTTTTTATTTGCGGGGACGATCTTAAAAATTTCTTCAGGTAGGTCATTACACTCCTTTATTCCTCCATGCAGAAAGAATTCCTTCAAAATATTCGTATCCTGTTTCATGATCTTAATTTTGAATTTGTGATAGTTCCCATCTATGTAGCAGAGTGAGTCCAGTTTTTTTTAACTATTTCCTTCCAAGCCTACTCTTTTATAAACGCATTGTAAAACCCACATAGCCTATTTATACTATGGTTCTCTTTAATTTCAATGTTTACCATCCCAAACACCCTAGCATGGCTGTGAAAGTGTCCCCCATTTCTTGCCTCCCTAGAGTACAACTGGCTGACTTTCTTTGGACTTTTTAAGCTCGGTAATATCTGTTTTAATACGAGGATCTCACACTGAAGTAGCATATTCTTACACAGGACGCAATATATTATTTTCTTCTTTAAAAGTTCTTCAGGTCGGTCATTCATCTCCTTTATTCCTCGCAGGAAATATTCCTTCAAAATGTCCGTTTTCAGCTTCTTAATCTTAATTTTGAATGTGTGATCATTCAATATTATTTTTCCACCACCTGCTCAATATGCATTTATTTAATATAACATATTTTATATAATATTTTAGTTTGAAAGTAAAATGAACCCCCAAATATCCACAATATTTATACCTGAAAATATCCTTAAATATTCTAGAGCAAGATGTACGACATTTAACCTTGATAATGAGCAGGACTGAAGGAAATTTTTAAGAGAACACCTTTATGCATGGATACAGTATTTTCTTCCTTTTCTTTCCCAAATGCTTCGATCGCATTCGCCAACAGATTTCGCCCGTATATTAGCCCCAACATCCACCCACACCTCTTACTTCACACTGTCCATATCTCACAACTCACGACGTGGCAATTTCAGCTAGTTATTTCGGGCGGCGCATGCGGAGTACGACTCATGAGGCGCGTGACGCTGGTGGCCCAGGGAAAAGCTCCTCATGAAAACATTTTGCTGTAGAGGCCACTATTTTACCACGTTTCAATAAAGTCATTTTTTCGCCCGTTTGTTTGTCTTTCAGAGAAAATTTTGCAACTCAAATATAACCCACTTCCCGATTACCAAGCAACTTAAAATTTTCGATACCAATCAGAACCAGATGGCAATGCATTGAAACGCTATTTTTTGTACTTTAGCGGGAGTATAAGCCGCGAATTTCGACAGTAAACATCTGTAGTAACCGCTTAGCAATATATTTTTATGTTATTCAATTATCAACTGCGGCGCAAGACCTGAGATGTCTCACTACATTTGGGAAGATCCTACATTCGTATCTTGGCAATGCCGTCACTTTTTCCTTGTATTCTTCTATGTTTTTACAAGTTGGCTTTGCTTGTCCAGCTTCATTTTAGGCTTTCCTATTTTCCACCCGTATTTCTGAAGCAATACTTGAAGAGAGCCCACATCAAAATACGTCATTCATCATATTCAAGCAATACATAAATTGACCTACGCTCTGGACTGGCCTTTGTAAATTAATCCCATATGTCTGACACTGAATAGTATTTTAATTCGTCTAAAGGCGTAACTCGGCTATTTCGCCGAACTAAGATTAAGAAACACTTACAAGAAATTTTTATCTTATGGCCGATAAAAATAAAAGTTCATTCAAAGAGCTATTCGGCAAACTCACTGATAGTGCGATATCAAAATGATTGACACTAAATTCAAAATAATACCGGCATTTTATCAAAACAATAAGGAAACAAGAGTCATGCAGTACCACGAGTAGAGAAATCACCTCACTTCCAATGAAAGTAATCATTATTTACCTTAGGAAGTTTCCGTTCTTTTCTTTGCCTGAGACCAAATGAAACTTCTAAGTAGATAGTCGTAGATATAATTCATGCCACTTTTATCCATATCTTGATAAACTTGTCTAAGATTGCATGATTGGCATACTATCACATATTAAGCTAGATATCAACTAGACACATTTTTTCAGGAATTCTTCCCGGGTCTTCCACCGAGTCAGGTTCCACGTAACCGACGTTTGAGACCTCTGAACACCCATCGTCATCAGGGCGAATGAGTCCTTCAATTCTGAATCACACCATTATTGATCACCCATTTGTCAAGATGAAAATGCGCTAATGAAGCATCCAGACGTAGGTTATGAAAACCACGGAAGAGAACCCGAGTATTCCTTCACGTAGTTCCCCAGCAAAGCAAAAGAACCTATTACTGGGTCCCACTTCAACTAATAACGCAAAAATTTTGAAGGGTAAAATTCTGCTATGAGCGCTGGGCGTGCATTCAAGAGACCTAAATTCGATTCCAAGTGAAGGCAAATGATTTTATACCTTAGAGTAAAGATTAGTATAGGGCGGGTAGCAAGATTTCCTTACGTAAACACCATATGTATCACGTGACTAAGGACATTTTAACATCAATGAGCCCAGGAGGCGCACCTATACATTAAATTAAATATATTAAAATAATTTTAACTATGAATATTCTCCTGTACTTCAGCTGCACTTCAATCAAGTAGGGTTCGGGAAATCTCTGAAATATCTCCGCCACCTCCGGGATTCAAACCCAGACCCTCCGGATGGGAACTGAAGAATATGGCTACCAAACAAACCCGAGCCCCATCTCAACTTAAAATTTTATGTTGACATATGACTGGGAAAACGCAATTATTCTCGCGGATGACTTCTCATTGATTTCTCACGAATCACATTAAGTTATAAAGGTATAACGAAGAATTTGAATAAAGTCGCATCCTTGATTAACATCATTTGTGAAACAAACAACTAATACGCAGGTATTATTTCCTTTGATATTTGTTGGAGGCCCCACTATTTTCTGTTTACGCCATTTCCATCGAAAGCGATGATAATATTCTAGACTTTAGAGTATTCAAAGACAGACACCGATCAAAGGGAAAATGCATATGAGGAAGCAACGTGTGAACTTTGGACAAGATTTTATCTCGATATGAATGGAATGAACTCGATAGATGTTGGGAGTAATACATTTTTGACGAGATATAAATCTCCGTATTCAGCCAAGCAGATAAAATTAAGAACAACATGAAAGCAGTTTTGCACTGATAGATCAATTCAAAACGAATACCTTTTCACCTTTTTTGCATCAAAAAATGGTATTTCTGCCGTGGATAAAATCCATTGACGTACAAAATCAAGATAATGGCCCACAGAATGTGCACCAATAAATGCTCACATTTTTGTACCAATAGTTTTTCAATCTTTATGATTCAACCTTTATAGGCCATAGGACATTCCCACGCAAATTACGGGACTTCATTTAAATTACTGCTTTCCTTTCCTAATAACTCAAAGCATCACGATGATAAGCCGGACTTTTTTATTTTTATCTTGCCTTTTGTGCTAAGGCGCACTTTCTATTAGTTTATCATCAAAATGATATGTCAATTTTAGAGCCTCCTAGAAAAATTGAGATTTACTAATGCAAAGGGAACAAAGATAAAGGGAATGAAGCCCAATTTATTCTATTGTCTGTCCATTAATTACGATAGGTATACAGAATTTTACAGGAAAATTATATTTCCTTAGTTTCTCGCTAATATTCTAACATTCTGAAATTTTCACGAAAACTACATTTCCTTCGTTTCCCGAAAATATTCTATCGAACGTAAATGAAATACGGTAGGAGTTCTGAAATTTCACGAAAATTACATTTACCTTGTTTTTCGTTAATATTCTATCTCTTGTCAATGAAGTAAGACAGGAATTCTAAAAATTTCACGAAAACTTCATTCCCTTCATTTCTCACTGAACCTCCTTAGGTCCATCTCACACTAGAAGTTACGGTTTATGGATACAGGTACGCCGTTACTGTGACACCATACATTCTAGTAAAACTTTCGGTAGCCGGGGATGAACGCGTTACTACGCTTCTTGCTAAGCATTAATTCGATTAGGGTAAACACTTCTCGGGATTCCCACCGGGTTAATTTTTCCACAATGGCCAACGTTTCAAGTTCCGACTCGGGACTCATCCTCAGTGCTGAATGCTGTTTTCTTTGTTTGTGGTTTATTTGATTTTAAATGAAATTTACTATGGAAAGTAGAAAAAAGTTACCATTGTGGAAAAATTATCCCGGTGGGAATCCCGAGAAGAGTTTTCCCCACATCATTTGCCGGGAAAGCATCAGATCGTATTTCATTATTTCGCCTCTATTTCTGTATAGCTCAGGTTACACAAGTTTCAATCAACTGCACACATATTATCTTGCGGGGATTAAAAAAATGCTACAAAAATGTGCGAGACTCTTCCTAAGCCAAATATACTTTCGTGGTCAGAGTTAAATAGGTAAATAAAAATAGTGACACAAACGATAGAAAAAATTATTTCAATGCGTCAAAATCCTAAAAAAATTTCGGTATATTCCCGAGAGACATCATAACGTTGTAATTGAAGAAATACTATGCTAATATCACGAGTAAAAACATTCCAATATTAAAAAAGTGTGCAATGCACCTATGACGCATATGTTTTGAAAATAAATGCCTAGAAAAATATCACATGTACTGGTACAAATAAGTCGCTAAAAAATAATGAGAGATAAATTCATATGAAAGAAGTAATTCGAGGGACCTGTGAAAAGAACAAACGCCAACATATTAAGTAAAATCAATCAAATTCTGCATTTGAATCTCCGATTAAAACAACCCCGTTTAATAAATTTGAAAATATGCGTTTAAGAAGGGCAATTACGCACAAATTTACCGACCTATGTAAAGAATAAACGCCAGCATAATAAGTAAAATCAATCACATTCAGTATTTTAATCACCGATTTGAACAACCCCGTTTAATAAATTTGAAAATATGCGTTTAAGAAGGGCAATTACGCACAAATTTGCCCAATTGTTCCGTAATAGATCAATATCCTCAATGTTGTCAAATTGATTGAAACCATTTTCTTGGGTAGTTAACGCAGAATTTTTTATTCAATTCAAAAACGTACATATCATTACAGGATTACGCCTCTAGAGGAGATGAAAGATTAAAAAATCAAATTCATCTTACTATCCAATCACTGCTAAGTACACGGGAAAATTAGGACAGATACTAAAAACATATGCTTATCTCACCCGAGTAAAAAATAAAGGACATCCAGTCATATCTTACCCAGTTTAAAATTAAATTGGCTCCAAAAATTAATTTTTTTTCCACTAGTTATCGGATGTTCTCTGACGAAGCAAAGCGGAAAAGATTTAAAACTTGATCAATTGCAGGAAACATTACCATAAAATGAATGCATGGTATTTTTAATGTACTCACCTAAAAAGATTCTATTTATAGATTATATAAAAAAAGCTATTTCCGCCGTTATTCATACCGCCATATTTACTACTAGAAAGATATGGTGCAAAAGTAATTAATTGGGTACGTCGAGAAATGTAACAATACTAGAAAAATAATCTGGCTGGATAATTTCCTACTCAAGGCTCTCCTAGCATGATTGATATAGTGCTTTAAATAAATAGCATACCGAACTCAAATGAGAGAAACATGGCATTTCTAGGCAAATAAATAAGAAATGGTTTAGCGAAAATTTTCTGGAGTCAACTGCATAGATATTTTCACTTTATTTCAAGCCTCCCAATCAAATTAGTAGGAACTTGTCGCGTCGAAATTCGAATTCGTGTAAAATAAGCTACCTTCCCCAATGATCCATTTGCTCACAAAAATAAGACAATTAGAAATGTTACAATAGCTCATTTGATCAAAAATTATGACATGGCTTCCCTATATTTCGTAATACATTGCCAAAATATTAACTATACCTTCATAGGCAATTTCATTTCACCATTCACGCCTGTATGTTTATAGAATCAAATCAAAGACGCCGACAAGATAAGAATACGTCTTCGGCTTTCGCAAGAGGTTATCAAATCAGATCTCAAGAGGAAAAAGCAGATCAAAGTACCCGATATTTTGATAAGGCGCCAAGTAAATAGGAACGTATCTCATTTAATGGACCAAACGAAAAAGAGAAAACCGCGGTGCAAAAAAATACGTTATTATTTATTTCATAAAAAATAATACCTTTCATTTTTCTTATTGTTAAAAACTAACAGATGACCACCCACATACATATGAATAGTGTCGAAGCAGTCTTCCGCCACGGGCCTCACTTCATTTGAGGATATATCTCGCGAACTAGAACAAGCATCCTCCCAATTATAATAAAGAATGTAGGTTCGAAGATTTTCGCGGCGTTGGTTTGATGAACTTTCCATTCTATTCGGGTTTCTTCACCGCGTTTGTTGTATTTTGAAGACAACAGTTAAAAGACAACAGTTAAACATTCTTTATAATAAAGAATGTTGGCCCGAGAAATGACGTACTCAAATAAGAAATTTTCATGAAAATTAAAAAATGGGCTCCTCTAATTGTACCCAAACGGCTCATGCCACAATACCGGCTTTTAGTGCCATATTCTCTTACAGTTGCATTTTAAAATCCGTTTTTTATACACCCTCTAACAAAGATATCAGTGTAAACATACGAAAGAATGCACCGATTTATGCTACAATGCACATGTCTTTTAGACAAACCACTAATATCATGCTCATCATACCCTGAGAAAATAGAAACTTATGCTGGGTTGGACACCAGAATACTCATATTCCACTAGCTGTAATCCATAATAGAGGTATGGTAGAGGAATCCGTAAGCTGTAATTAGAGCCATTAGAATGCTGTAATAAAGTATTTACTCAATTTGGATATCAATCAACACAAGTGGAATAATTTTACTTAAGAGCTTAGTCCTGCTACAACAATACGTGAAAAAAGTAAATACATTTCAAGATACAAGTTGTCATGTAAACATAACATCAACAAAAAACTGGAGAAAAGATAGAATATTGAAAGTTGTTAGATTATAAATTCAACAATTTTAAATAATTTTCGAATCGTCAGAAAATTCTGAAACAGAATAAAAAGACAAGAGTGCATGGTGTAACCCGTAACTCACCTAAAAAAAGCAAAAATGCTGTGGGAAAAAATATTTATGATTTACCGATAAGTTTCCTAATTAGTGAAGAAAAAATATACAACGGCAAGTCATGACTTCCGGAGGAACCTCACGCTGTGACGGCAGTCCCGTGAGTACCCGCATTATAGTTTCGGAGGTAAAGGAAGGGAAAGGGCCTGGAGCGATAATTCCCCCTGGCTTGAGTTTCGTATAACTGGGGACAAGGGTGGCCACACATTAAGTACCATGAACCGATCATTCCACAAGGAAGAGAGCATATCATAAAAAAAGAGGTCGTGTACCCTTACCTCGTATATTTCCGAAATAGACACAGGATTGGGGAAATAGAATAAAGATAACTGATGAAAATGGGAGATAATTTGACAGATGGAGGATATATAATGCCGAAATATTATTATGGGGTTATTAGGCACAAGAGATGTCAACTGGCGAAGAATCGGGGAAGGCGGTCATGGGTCGCGGACTCATATGAGGTCGCCGCTGGTACTCCATGGCGTGTTTGGGTTAAAAACATGCGCCAATCGGAAAAAATGGACGGTGCTGGCGTCCATGCCTATAGGTAATTTCGTCCCCACCACGAATAATACAGTAAAATACACCCAAGTCGGCCGATGAATATGTTATCTACAACCGCGCATTTAATTCGATTCACCAAAGTCGCCACTGGCGATGCTAACGGGTAGAACGATCCGAATTTTAAGGAGGAAAAGAGCTATAAATATGAGCTGTTAACCAAAATTCATATACAGGACGGTGTGATCTATTAATTCAACAATTTTTCAATGCCACTCCTCGCGATCGCAAATGCTGAGAGCAAATGAATCGATTTGGACTCATTGTCACGATGCGGACAATTATTCTAACCATTCAAAATGCGCCGAAAGGGGCAGCAAAACTCGATCTTCTACGAAACGACCTCATCAATGTGGTAACAAGGTCACTACTGCGCATAATTACTCGGTAAGGTCACTACTCCAACACAATTATTAAGATTACTACTCCAACATAATTATTGAAAATTGGTAAAACACCAAAAGGGGAGATTTGGTGGTCTCCAATCTCATAAAACCTGAATTGAGAAACCATAAAATTACAAAAACTATATGCCATTAACATAAAAATAAAATAGTATATATAAAACAGTACTTGCTAGAGGCTAAAGTAGCATTTAAAGTGCAATGAAAATAAATGGTCAGCATTTTCTTGGGTATAATGCCGGTCTCTGGGACGACTTAATTATTCTTTTTGGAAAGTTTAACATTTTAATTTCAGCAGGCAATATGTGAAATACTTTTACCAAATGTACAACAAGGTGATTTATGAACGAATGAACATTGTTAATCTGGGTCAGCTTAGTCATAATATTTGTGAGTGGTATTGAAAACAATAACAGAATGGTAATGAAGCACGTTCAAATATTAAGGTTCGTATCGTATTCCACACTAGGAGTAAAGAAGAATGCCTCTGCAACATCTGTTGAGACGATCCCAAAACTTCCGTGACCGCGCAGACGAATTCTCCACCCCACCGTCGCGTCGGTCGCCCCAACGGGAGAGCGATCCTCCGAATGCGGAACGAGGAGCCCTCTTCTATGGAGGTCGTTAGCGCAATTGGCGTCATTTGCACAGCGGCACATCCCAGTTCGGGGTCGACTCACACATACATACACCAGCCTCGCACAAAACGAGGCCGATCACAGGAGACGGGGCGAAAACGATTTCCTCCTTCTTATTCCATCCTTTCTCGCCTAAAAGGGATTTCACCTCACTTAATCCACCACTCTCTCAATCCCTACTCACTTATACGGCGAATCATCCCGAACGTTATTTTGGATAGTTGAAGCCAGAGTTCAAAAACATGTCGTTTTGACAAACAATACGTTCGCAGCTGCGTTAGATTTTAACATCGCCTTAAGTCAAGGATAGGGTAGTTTCCTTCATCAAAGAAAACGAAAGGCATTGAACGCGATTCGTTGCCCACCATTAGTGTATTCATAATATACAGATTACTTGGTTTTAGAAATACTGGTTTAGACGAATGGCAACGGTCCATTTTAACCTCATTTGAAAAAGGCCAGATTGGCGCCCATGCGATGCCACTCCATGTGACGTCACAGGGACCTGGTTTCTATACGAGTAGATTGAGTTTTACATCGTCTGAGATTACCAATGCATGCATGAGGCACAGAGCTCAGGGAATCATCTCTTAATAACCACCTATTGAAAGTGCCTATGGTCGGAAAGTTTCGTCTTCGTTTGATAAGGTATTAATAATCCTTATTTAAGCCAAGCGCTACCTGCTAGCATCTTGCGTCGTATCAGCGCTCAAAGCCTCGCCCCAAGGTCACCTCACTTGCGGCAGCGGGAACCAGAACGACGTCACACGGAGTTTTCCCAGCATTCATACTTATCCGTCACGTTTTCGCGCGCTTGAAAATTTTCTCTTTTCATTTAATCGCGAAAAATAGATATAGTCATTTAAAAATCTTAAAGCGTGAAATACGTACTCCAGGAGTAATAATTTTTCGATTTAGGCAATAAAAAAATAATGGGAAACCACCCTATTGCAAGGCTGGTTTAAAGTAGCTCTGAATTTAATGTTTTCATTCTCTATCATTTGATTAAGTCTTTACTCACAACCAGAATTTTTAATAATCCCGATAATACTTATTTTTATATTTGTTGGGTCTTGCCTTACATTCAATAGCACAGAAAATCGAGAGCTGACGGTAAATGAGAAAGTTTTCACAGCACTTCTATTTATTGGGCCGAAGTTGATTCAACAGAAATGAATGATTACTATACCTCAGGAGCGAGATATTCAGGAGTCAGAGAGTTCGAGTAATTGTTTTAATGAAGTGTTAATTTAAAGCAACAAGGGAAAGTGTTGTAAAAGTTTATAAATAAGTAAAGGGTTGCCAAGGGTAAAAAGTTGTTGACTAGGTACCAGCGCAATTGAATAAATAAGTTGAAAGAGACAATAACATCGTATATAATTAAGAAGAATAATTGAATTACTTTAAGGAATCTTTATTTGACATCAACTCTATCCTATCTGATAGCTTTATAATAGTATCGTAATTCTTATCTTTTAAATCCTTTATAGCCAGTCCTATGCAACATAGGGATGCTGTATCCCCACATGTATCCATTTATCGAGCTAATTCGTTTTATTCCCTATGATTATTTCATACGTAGGGTTCTTGATTATTTCATCACCATCATACGTCAACAATCCCAATATTGCTATGATAAAGCTCTCCACTCCGTTTTTCTACCCGCTAGCATTTTCAGAGTAAAGTATTTCTTCTCTTTTACATCCAATATAACCTGTCCTACGTGACTCATTCGGGGCCGTCCCTTGCCCTTCTTCCCTTCCACCTGTCCTCCTATGATTGTTTTCATCAGGCCATCATGCCTTATAATGTAGCCCACAAAATTGTTCCGTCTTCTGCTTAAGGTCTTTAGGAGGCTTCTCTTTTCTCCCACTCTTCTTAGCAGCGGCGCAGCGAGGAGGGTTTTGGGGGATAAACCCTCAGAGAAATTTTTAAGTTTAATCCATTTTATTTAATGGATTAGTATTACTTATAGAATAGTGTTAGGGTTAATCAAATATCTCTCATAAAGCGGTAAAACTAGTCATTTTGAACCATTAATCTTAAAAATTTTAATCACCGATTTGAACAACCCCGTTTAATAAATTTGAAAATATGCGTTTAAGAAGGGCAATTACGCACATATTTGCCCAATTGTTCCGTAATAGATCAATATCCTCAACGTTGTCAAATTGATTGAAACCATTTTCTTGGGTAGTTAACGCAGAATTTTTTATTCAATTCAAAAACGTACATATCATTACAGGATTACGCCTCTAGAGGAGATGAAAGATTAAAAAATCAAATTCATCTTACTATCCAATCACTGCTAAGTACACGGGAAAATTAGGACAGATACTAAAAACATATGCTTATCTCACCCGAGTAAAAAAGTAAAGGAATCTCTCATAAAGCGGTAAAACTAGTCATTTTGAACCATTAATCTTAAAATTTTTCTGGTGGACGGCCCCCGTAACTCCCACTTACCCTGGCGGGTATGCGATACCCCCACACCCCAAAGTATTAATTGCGCCTAAAACCCCTCCTAGCCTTGATTCCTAGCTGCGCCCCTGCTTCCTAGCACTTCCTCATTACTTACACGGTTAATACATTTTCTCTTCATCATTCTTCGTTATCACCACATTTCGAATGCTTCCACTCTTGACTTATCTGCTGACGTCAACGACCAAGCCTCATTCCCATCGAGAAACCAGCTCAATGTGTATCACCTGATGAACTGTTTCCTCGCATGCACACTTTTATTTTCAACCGTAAGTCGATTCTTCTCTTACCCTCACTACCCTTAGAAGAATACCCTCCTTACCATTTCTATTCTACGTACTACTTCGTTTTTTCCTCTTCTTTTATATTCTTCTCTTCTATTAAGATGAAAATTAAACACCACGACACCAACGTAATAATTTTTTACCCAATAATAAGCGAATGCTGTGATTGAAGTCATCTCCCGTTGGTCACTTAATGGCGCTTCGGTCAGCAGAAACACTGGTATCAGGTGTTCAAATAAAAGTTACAAGAATTTCATCATACCCATTGTGCGTATCCTTATTTCTGTTTTCGCCCTGATCTACGTCATGTTGAATGGAATTTTTTTTCCATTACATGGGCGATAAGAATTCGTCATACATAGTACCGTCGTTAATCTACCTCCATAACCCTGAATCGCACGATCGTTTTTGTCGTCCCTCTGAGTGATAGCTCTAACGGTAACTTTTCAGGGACCAAAAAAGTGATTTTTCAACCCGTTTTTTTCTCAATCCACCTATTTTTACTATTTATCACTGTCATTCCATTAAACGTTATAAGCGGCGTGCGTCGGCCGTGCATCCTGATTGACTGAGAGACGATGGCTGCAGAGACGGAACAAGGGACGCACCGGGAGAAACAAATATTTACAAAATCTTACCCGCGAGGATTCCCGAGAAAAGTTTAAAATGTTCTCTTCGCCGGGAAAGTGTAACATTTTACGCAATATTTGACGGTCAACTCGGTGTCTACATGGATGATATTGTCTAAACGTACCGTTGATATTCACTCAAATCTCTCGATTGATTGCGTTCAAAGGTTAATTGTTTCAGACAATTATAATAGCACATTTTTTTCCAATCTTAAATTTTTAATGCCCTGAAAAATCTAGGGTATTAAATACAATTTCGAAGAGGCTGGATACCCAAGAAAACCCTTTTTCATTTAAGGTGACTGCAAAGTGTATTTTAAAAAATGTTTGCGTTGCCATAACTAAGTAACTAAGGAGTTATGACCCCATGTTGAAAAGGGGGTAGGATTCCCATCCAGGGTGACATAGCCGAAAATGACCGAGTGAGACGATCTCATCCGTGGACCGCAGTGCTCGTAAGACGAATACGCGACGTAAGGAAGTAGCGCCTCACTTCCCTCGGACCAAAAGCGCTTTTCGGGACGTAGAGAGCTCACTCCTTTGTGGCGACTTAATTCAATCGTGCTTCAAGGGCGCCGCTGTCGCCTACCTCTTCTACGATGATGATGACGGAGATGAGTTCGCGGTTTTCTTACTTTGCAAAGGTTCACGCAGGAAACTGGCAGTTTTTATGGGCTCACGGACCTCGTACGAAGATCTGCATCTTCATAAAATCCTGCCAGCCACCTCAAGGGTGTTTTGTCGGGGGTGTGTATACACCAGCATGCAGCATACAATGAGATAATTCTTAGTCATCGATAAAAAGGGCCATAAAATATGCACATGCAAATAGGTGGTTTTAGCACTCACCAATCACGCATTGCTCTATACATGTTGACACCAACTAATAAGCACACCACGGTCGGCTAAAAGTAAACGCAAAGATGGTGGCATTGCGATATGACGGAAAAAATGTGCGTAGAAAAAGATGACAGCATTCCACAGTAATGCATCTTCGTTGGTCCCGTCACGAGCAACCATTGACGAAACCGTATCTGATTATCATGGATAAAATGGTAACCACCCATTTGGAGAGATAGCCCGGAGACTACCCTGGATACTCTTTCGTCAGTTTATCATGCCATAGTTACAATTGCACGCCACTATAATTTAGGAGGGTACCTTGAGGAATTCGAACTTGCATTCATGGCAATAGACGGAGATATCATCAAAATAACTTTCAAAAATCATTCAATTTCCACCGAAATATTTTACGGTCAACTCGGTGTCTACTCGGTGTCTAATGGGTGAGATTTTCTAAACGTAGCGCTGATACTCCCTCAAACCTCTCGATTAATTGCGCTCAAATGTTAATTATTTGAGACAATTATAATCGCACATTTTTATCTAACCCTACATTTTTAATGTCCTGAAAAATCTAGAGTGCTAAATTAGATGTCGAAAAGGCTGGATGCTTAAGTAAAACAGTTTTCATGGTAACTGCAAAGTGCATTAAAAATATTTGCGTTACCATAGCTTAGTAACTAAGGAGTTGCGATCCCATGTTCATTGACAAAAAAATGCTTAAAACTGTCTCTCCTTATACCTGACGCATTGCAGATCCCTTCAGAAATACTCCGTATACCTAGGAAATTTATAACACAACTTTGCGAGGCTCAAGATAGAAGTAGGGGTTCACAAACTTGAGAAGATCTACATCTACATACTACCTCGCAAGCTATCTAATAGGCGTGATTGTTAGGATACCAGCCGTTAACACATAAAAGGAAATGCTCTGACGAAATTACGACCAGCATTTATTTAAGTCCTTATTGATTCACAGGAAAATCGAATTCCCATGTCTATCCGTTCGGCTAAATATCTCTCTTAATTTATTGCTTCCGTCGTACCCGGAAATATAATGGGGCTCTAATATTATGCTTTCCGAGTCGCTCTCAAAAATATCCATTTTCAATTGTTCAAGCAATCTAAGCCTAGCGCGCAGCCTCCAAGTCTCCAGCGATTCCCAGCCTAATTCGCTTAACACCTGGGTAACGCTGTCTTAAAAAAGCAGTACAACTTACTGGGCAGCAATATGGAGAGAAATGGACAAAGCACAAAAGACGGAGGAAAATTGCGTCGGCAAAGGAAAGTAAAGGTTCATAAACAGGGATGCCGACTTACAAAAAATATTGTGGGGGGCCAAACCGGGGATCTTGTCCCGGAAAATTTATAGGTAGTGAGTTTTAAGTTTTTTAATAATTTTAGAAGAGTCGTATGATCAAAATTCGAACCTTGATAACTCGAATCTCGATATCAGGACACTCCGGGGAAAATCGACAAGCCTGATACATTTTTTCCTCACACCCATAACGAATTTTTTAGGGGGCTGGGCACCCTCAGGCCCCATGGAGTCGGCGCCACTGTCCATAAATAGAAAAGGGCTAATTAGATGATTGCTAAGTAAGAGTTTTAAGAATAGGTTAGTGACCGCTATGCTACGCATCGCCGAATAAGCCGTATCATCAATTATACCCAAGATTATCGACATCGCACAGTCACTACTCGCTCGCCCGCGTTCGACGAAAAATCTCCTCGGATGACGTTCCTTGAATTTTCAAAAATGGAACGACGCCACGAAGAATTAGTCGTATGCATCACCGAAGGACGATTGATGTCGCCCAGGTGACGAAGTGCGAGAGAGAAAAATGAAAAGCTACACCTCGCAGCGGGGGATTAATCGGCGAGGAACATTCAATCGACAGAACTTCCAATCGCTGAAACAGATAAGAAAATATATCGCCCATAATCGCCCTCTTTCAAAGCGCCTGTTCTAGGAACTATCACTCATCGCGCACATTGCCTTTGCGCGCATCGCATGCGTGTGCGTATAGAGCCATCAAGTCGAGTTCTTGAGAAGGCTTCCGCGGTGAGTAGTAGATACTATCATGGTTTCCGGGTATTCACCGCGTTATTTTATGTCCGATGACGACAGTTTCGCCGGCAATCCTGTCAGCATCTTCAGGTCGGAAGCGGAGTTTGAGTACAAGATGGGTCAGTATTATAAATAAATAAATACAGTCCCATAAAAACAGGCCCATCTTGGATAACAATTCGAAATGTGGTGCTACCGAAGAATGATGAAAATGTAATAAATTGACCGAGCAAGTACTGAAGAAGTGCTAAGAAGAGTGGGAGAAAAGAGAAGTCTTCTAAAAACCTTAAGGGGAAGACTTAAGTTGTCCACATTATGAGACATGATGACCTGATGAATAAGAGGATGGGAGAGAGGAATCGAGAGCTACCACAAACCTTTTCATAGCGACGTATTTCTTCTCTTTTACTTCCTATATAGCCAGTACTATGCATCATAGGGATGCTTTATCCCTCCATTTATCGAGCTAGTTCGCTCATTTTGATATGAGATTCCAGTGTCAGCAGGTGAGAGGGGGAAAAGTATTCGGCATGTTGGAGCCAGGCTTACCACTAACCGAAACATAGCGAAGGATGAATAAAAATAAAAGTATCGTGTACTAGTGGGAGAAACGCACCGGGAAGGGTAATGAGGCATTAAAAAATCGGATAGGAGGGAGACCTAGGTGTACAGCCGGAGATGTTGATACTGCTCCATAATACATCGAAGTGCTGCTGAGAATTCGAATTTAATAAAACGAGAGATACTGTCCAAAGTGAAGTGTGAATTCATTGGAGTATGTTTTTCGTGGATTGATATTTTTGTCCACAGTAATTTAAATATTTTGTTTAACCCTTACATATTGTCAAAAGTAATTTGAAAGCAATAAATATCATGAATTGTTTTAGTTTTACAAAATTGGTTTTCAAAGCAATTGAAAAGAAAGTGATGTATCAAACCGCAGAAAATATTTTTTTGTTTTGGCCATTGGTTAGGAAAAAATAAAATGTTATTTCTTGTAGATTTATGGAATTTACCTCGGAAAATTGTGTACGTTATTTAAATTTGTAGCAATCATGTGCACATGCATTGAGGAAATATTTTCAGTCGCAATTGTCATACTAAAACCTTTTACAGTGATTATTATTTAGATATTTAGAGTAATGCCTGATGCTCACAATCGCTCCTCGCCATTGCTGTCGTGCAGATTACGGATTGCAAATATTTATGCCGTAAATTTTCAGAGACGGGAAAATGAGGAAGTGGAAATGGGCTTTAAGTGAATTTTAGAACGAGTGCCAGAGTAGGTGCGAAGAAAGAAAGGAAAGGAGGGTTAGAGGGAGATAGCGGGAAAAAGGAAGGCAGAACTGGAAGGATATCGAATGCGCCAACATTCTGGTGAGCAGTGCGCAATGCGTTCGAGCCTCGGTGCGAGGCAGGCAAGTTCACCGTCACGTCCTTGGTGGCTGAAAAAAGACCGGATTTGAAATTCCCTCGTCTCGTTCCAAGGATTATATACCGTTAAAAAGGAAATCCATTCTCCTGCGAAGCGATGGTGGCGGCACAAACTCTGTCGGGATTGTTTTTCCTCCCTTTATACCTGTTTGTGTTCCACGCTCTTCAGGCACCAAGAACTATTGCTGGCATTTTACTTCTCCATAAACTATGATATTATTTCTACCCATCTTTTAGAATAAATTGTTTTCCACATCCCATAGAAAAAACCTAGACAAATCCTTTGTTTTAACCTAACACATCTCTCTCAGAACTACACATATTTCTCACCCAATAACAGAATAAAGAGAGATTACGTAACCTTTAATCTGAAAAAGACATGTCTAACACAGATTTATGTGCCATAAAACGTAAATTGCCAATGATACTGTAATTACTAAAATAGTAAAATTAATTTTTTTCGTCATTCTTTCACCTATATTTTCATGTTTTTGCGTTTTTTTTCCACGAAGCAGCAATAATTTTCCCGAGTTTTTTTACAAAATACATGTAAATTTTAGTAATTTTCCGTTAAAGGGATCTTATCCCTTCAAATAAAATCAATTCATCAATTAATAATAACCAAACGTCAATTTGGTTTCCCAAGCGATACATTTTACTTTAATTCTGGTCTTTGCTTTAATATAATAGCCACGTCACACTTAAAAATCTCTGAGAACTAGCCATTTTAAATCCTTGAGGTAGGTACTTGGAATAGACCACCGACAGCTCAGGTAATTTGTGCTATACAGAAGTTAGAAGGAACTTTCTCGACCGTAAAAATTCACTATTTCGGGGAAACTTATGTTAAAAAGGGTCTTTTCCATGTATCCTAAAAATTTCAAAATGACAGAATTTGGATTTTAAGCAAGTATAAACTCACGAAATTAGACCAGTCTAGCGAAATCAGTGTGTCCTCTTTTATCATGGACTAACGGAAGAATACCGAGTGCCTTCCATTCCGCCCGTCATCAGTCATTTGTCCAATTGGACGAGAATGAATAATTAGCACTCCTCCAGCAATCTTCCTCTAAAAAATACATCACCGAAATGGTCCTCCAGGAAATCAGGCGTTGGAAATTATTGAAGCGAAACCTAAAGAGCAACATATCATTTATAATTCCCTTCGTTCATGAAGCCCAATAGCTCATGGCCTCGATAATTCATTTGGATAAATGCGATGGTGGTTGGCGTAACATGGTGAAACTCCTTCATGATGCACAAAGGTTAAGAAACAGCGAAGTCTTTTATTAACCTTTGTGCATCAATTCATTTGGAGTCCAGAGTTTGGTGATCACGTGACGACATAAGACAGAAAATGAATGGAAGTGGTCACAGGACGCCCAGTTAACCTATATATCCGCTGATAAAGCTTTCTGTTTGCGATTATGAAGATGTATAGGAACATTGTTTTCACAGACGTCTTAAATAATCCAGTGAAATAATTTTGGAAATACGTCAACTTGCTCCTTCAGAATGGCCCGTAGCCTGGCTGGCTATACTGGTTGGTAGCAGTCGACCGGAATCGAATATTGTTGATATTATATGGGAGAAAAGGAAATGTAAAATATAAAAAGTTAAAATATAGGAAATAAAGTTAAAATAATCTATACAATGCCATTTCCTGGTTAATTTTATAATACTTGCATTTAATTTTCAGACAGCAGGCCACCATATCGAATTTCCATTTCGCACCCGTCTCTTTCCATCAGGGAGGTTATTTCGACCGGCTTAAAACATAGTATAAAAAGTGGATTAAGTTATTGCAACCTTCAACGACACATTTGTAACAGTTCGACTACAGCAAGGAGAACAGGTTTTCTTCAAGAGCCTCACACACTCAGTATAGTAGGATGTAGCCATATGGCTGCAGTGGCTGGAAATTGGTAAATAGCCACATCCTGACTACTGTTACCACAGCCAAACTGTAACAAAAAACTATATAAAATAGCTATAAAAGCGGTATCAAAAAATTAAGAACCACTCCAATTTATCTTAGTTTTCAGAATTCATATTAAACGTCTTAAGGGAGGGCTGCGGGAAATTCTGCTGTTATAATTAACGCCTGATTCATAAAATATACCCCATTTTGTGACTTCAATGTCACGAAAACAGTTTTCGGGCGTTCTGGAACTCATAAATATTATCACCAATGCCACGGACAACTATTTTTTAATTTTCCAGCAAATAGCATTTACAATACGAACGTAAGTGAAAATTTCGAGGCCACTATGGGGATGTATGTCGATAACAGACATATTACATGCGAGATAAGGAGGCCGTTAAAAACTTTCACGGGTGTGAAGGGGGCTAACATTATTCATGAGCTGAAAATAATTGATTGAAGACGATTCAGATTTGATATTCACAAGGCTTAACGTAAGAGTCGAGGGTCACAAGCTAGATCAGGTGGAACAATTAACCTATTAGGGAAAAACATAAGAGGAAAAGCGGGCATACCGGTGAGGATATCGAAATGCTAATAGCTTTGACAAATGACGCAACAGCCCTTTTCCGCACCACCTATCGTACACGCAAAACACGTTAAATTGCACAAATGGCTCACTACTTCTGTTTTCACACAGCTGATTGGAGTGCATTTTTTTATGCTGAATGATATTACTTCAATTATGCACCGTTCCTAAAGGATTTTTCTGGGGTATGGTTTTATATATTTTTTTTACATTAGGAGTCCAGGAATTTTAGGCAGATTATTCTTTTGCATTTTTAATACTTTAGTAGACATTACTACAAGTACCATTTTGATGAAAAAATGTTTTTACCTCCCCATAAATCTTTTTTCGGCAAAATCGATTATGCATAACAAGGCATTTCCCCTTATATTAATCAAAACACCGTTTTTACTCGCGTAGCGTACGAGGAAAATTGGGCTTTTCATGGTACGATAGAAAGACCGACTACCTTTCCAGATTAATGTTTGAAATCTATTTATAATGAATGATATTACTTCAAATATGTACCATTCCTTAAAGATTTTTCTGGGGCATGGCTTCTCTATTTTTTACATTTGGAGCCCAGGAATCTTAGGCTGATTATTCTTTTTCATGATTAGATAGTTTCGTACACATTACTACAAGAATCATTTTGATGAAAAAACGTTTTTACTTCCCCAGACATCTCTTCTCGGCAAATAAACTCTGTATACCAGGGCATTTCCCCTTTTATTGAGCAGAACACCGTTTTTACTTCCGTAACGTACGAGACAAATTGGCTTTTCGTGGTACGATAGACAGAAAATACTTTTTCAGATTAATGCTTGAACTCTCCAGACATTCCATGACTTTCCCGACATTCCCTTTCGACTTTTCCTAGAGGAGTGGCCAATCTACTATAATTGCTTTAGCAGAGATTGAGCGGTTGAAAATGCCGTTGACATCGCCACGTAATTATTTCACTCCCTTTCCACGACGGGGGAGAGAACGTTAACTTGTTAAAATGACTTTAATTTTCCCCTCGTCTTTTTGCCGCAACTTCACGATCGGTCGTGAGTGACTCCACGACCGCCGTATTTCTCGAGAATAATTAATATTTTCGGGGGGGTTGCGAGGGAGTTTGAAGGGAGGAGTATATAGACAGAAGAGGAAGGTAAGCCGGAATAAGCCGCGAAGAGGCAGAGATTAAACCCGGGAAGAGACTGTTCCGCCCCATACATTTTCTAATGACTCCTTCGCGACCCCTCTTCAATTTTCCTCGGAGTTTCAGGGCACTAATCTCATCCAAAAGGATTTTCACATACGAGTCCGTGCTTTGATGCTCGGAGAGGTAATTCAAATGCAACACTTAATTAGTGGCGATGCTCCCGCATATAACGGTCCTTAAGGATTTTGCTAATTGGTACCAAGTTTCTTCCGCAAAAGATTGACCTATAATATCAGTAAAATAACGGAACAAAATTAATTTAAAGCGTAACCGATGAATTTACCCTTCGCGTAAATCGATTTGAACTTCAGATTGGATTTTTCGTGCTGATTAATGTAAAATTACCGTGTATCCTAATTATATTAACAAAGTTATATCAAAAGTAATAATAATAATATATTCCTCATAATGCAAATAATACCTGAAGTGCGTATAAGCAAATATTAGGAATTAGACACCCTTAGAGATCTCTTTAGAGTTGCCGACTACTAGTTTACAAAAAACATTAATTGGCCAGTGTTATACTCATTCTTTTTAACTTGCATTCACCTTCTGGAGAGCAAATACGAAATATATAAAAGATACACATACAACACAAACAGATAGTACAGTGTCCATGCATGGAAATCATAAAAGAAAGAAAAAGTACAACACTTCATATTATCCCTGCATCACTCTTCGTATATTGGTGGTAGCTCTTAATCCATAAAAGTGAACTGAAACTTGTAACGTAGTTACATAATTATAATTAAATGTACAGACATAAATAGCGAAACAAAACAAGAGAATGTGTAGTTTAGTTGGCGATGGAGCTTTCAGAAGACTAAACTACAAGTAAGCTAAATGAACGCCAATGGAAGACCAAACTCGATATTTCTTCATCATTGCATTAATGGTTAATTTCAATTCTAAAATAAAGATGGCCTTAGATGGCAATTTTAAAATTTACCAACTACAGCAAAAAATTGAAGAATGATTCACTAAATTCCCAGTTCATAAATATTAAAGCCTAATTCCTGGATTTAAAGATGGTTATTCAACGAATACGCTAGCAAGCACTACAATTCCGGAACTCCGTTTCTAGGCAATACATTTCCATGATTTCAGTACTCAGTATTCATTGGAATTTTCGTGCATTCATTTAGGTGCATCAATTAATAATTTGTGAACCCAAGTTAATTTATGTGAGGTAACAAATTTCAGTTATCTATGATGTTATAAATTCCGGCACTCAAGTTATCTTTTGAGTATATCTTACACTTATCATTCCGGTACAAAAGTAATCATTTATGTGTCCACTCATATAATCGGGCAACACATAAATAACTTAAGCAGTCAATTAAATATTAGATTAGCGCTCATAAAATCATTTTAAGTATCCAAGGATACATTTAGGTGCTCGAGTTACAATGAACGTTTAATATTTTTGTACAATGCATTTCCTCTTGTATGATTGATGGGTTGGCCACGTGTACCTTAATGCTAATTATTACAATGAATAATAATTATAATAAAAAGTTAATGATGAACTATGAGCTTTCAAACCACGATACATGTACGTGAAATGACTCCCACAGCTAAAACCACGAATATACAAAGCTTATGGGCCCAGAAATCAGCTCAAGATTGGCCATTTGAGCCATGAGACGATTTGTGCATACTGAGTTATCGTGATATTAAATAACAGCTTCAAAACAGATATCCCTGAAATTGGTACTCTCAAGACATGCATCCAATTATGAATATATTTATAGCTGCATTCATACACGAGTATACAACAAATTTAGCGCATATACGCCTACTTTTGCTGCCTCTAGCGGCGAGCCGCGGGCCACACTATCTTAGCCCGTCCTATCTCGGCTCCAACCATTTGACCGTGGGCGGCGAATTGACGTTGAAATCGGATATTGATGGGCATACAGAAGTGACGCAGGTGCTGCCCTTATCGGAAATGTCTCAGAGAAGATGTCTCCGCCAAATGGCCACTGTCAGCACACTGCAATCGCGAATCGATTCCATTGGGGATAATTGACAGAATATGAGCATTGGGAGGTCATTAACCCCGATTAGATAAGACACTACCCACACACACAGTTCTCCAGCTTTAGGTCCAGTTTCACACGCAACTGTATGCTAGTAATTTGTTGTTTGATAACAATTGAGTGGGTGAAAAGCCAAGGGGTACAAGTGATTTTTTCTCAACAGTGTTAGGTAAAGTTAATTATTAGAATAAATACACAAAAACTTAGTTGCCATTGGATACGAGTGAGTCTAAGTTCTGTGCTGACATCGAAGGGAAAATCGAATGCACTACTAAATATATAATTGATCTGTTTTGTTTTCTATGCCTATTTTCTGTACATAACACTGCATATAAAAAAGAAATTGCTTGTATCCCCTGGATTCTCACCCACTCAATTGATTTTAAGGTATGTGTGTTGATATTTTTATGATATAATCTGAGCTTCAATTCATGCATATGCCAAGAACAATAATATTCATGAAAAATAGTGAACTTGCCATACATTTCAATCTAAATTCCTTAATTAATTCTGGTCAGGCATTGTACCAGTCATATCACCGATTCGAGGGTTACAATTCGAATTGTTAGACTTATTTACCAACAGCACTTGAGCTTTCGTTCCAAAAGAATTGAGGAAAATAACATCTTTTACCGATTTGAAATGATTACTGAAATGGAAAAAATAGTTGAACTTACAGTAAACACCCACTTGGAGAATATTGACGGCTCATAAAAACGATAAAGAAATTCCTACTTTGTGGTGAACTTCAAGCAAATATTTCACTCAAACTCCAAAGTTGAAGAAAATCTTTTTGGCGAAAACACCTGAAAGTAAACCACTGCTCACACATGAGTAATTAAATTTCGTGCGGGCAGTCAGACACTCTACGGATCAGATAAATGAATCATTTGAAAATCTGATCAGGAAAGGATAGAAGTTTTCGAGACCTGGTGCTGGAGGAGAGTGCTGTATATCAAATGGACTGGTAGGGTGAGAAACGTGTAAGTATACCGAAGAATGGGAGAAGAAAGGGAACTGTGGAACACCATACGCCTGAGATAGACCCGGTGGAGAGGCCATGCAATGAGAGACAATAGTTACGTGAGAAATATAATGGAGGTAAAAATAGCATGTGCCAGACCATGGGAAAAGCACTCGAGGCAGATAATGGAGGACAAAGGCCATTCCGCAACAGCTATTACCACGTAATAAAATCATTTGATAACATTTATTGCAATAAAATCCGGTAAAGAGTATAGAACAAAATCTAAATTGTTCATTACTTCCAACATACTTCAATTAAAAAATGTATTAAACTGATTATATACGTTCTCTTGCTCAGATAGTGCACGTGAACAGCTGATAAGTCAAAAAAAGGCTAATTGTTAATCCCCAAAATATAATGATAAACCAGAAAATAGAATGATACGCCAAAGGACTCGGCGGATAGACAATTTCATGAGACACATTGACTACGTAAGCAATATAATGGAGGGTAAAGTATAAGTACGAGTAACTCCCACTACGACGGCAAAGAGATAAGTACCTACTTGGGAAGAAAATGAAGGAAGAAGGACGAGGCTACTTGGAAACTTGGAAAACAAAATCCTGAGGTAAAAAGGTTTTGTTACCCAGGAAACCGAATTACAAACGATGGAAGAAGCAAGAAAGACATAATCCGAAGAATAGCACAAGCAACGATTGCTTTCTACACGAAGAAGAATCAACGTACAGCTGAAAATAGAAGTATAGAAGTGAGAAAATAATTCATCAGATGCGACATATGGAGTGTGCTTCTCTATGTGAGCGACGTTGCAACTGTAAACCTGCAACTGTCAAAGTTGGAGAGAAGTCAAGAGTGGAAGCATTAGAAATGTGATACAATCGAAGAATGACGAAGATAAAATGGATCTAACGAGTACGTAATGAGGAAGTGCTAATAGGAGTGGTAAAAAAGAAAAGTCTGCTCAGTTGGCCACATCATGAGGCATGATGCCCTCACGAAAACAATCGTGGGACAGGTGGCAGGGAAGAAGGGCAAGGGACGGCCCCAAATTAGTTACATAGGACAGGTTATAATGGATGTAAAAAAGAATAAATACGTGACTATGAGAAGGCTAGCGGAATGGATAGCTAAGTCAAACCAATTTTGAAGTTTTTGACTTATGTTGATGATGACAAGAAAAAAGACAGAAGGAATTAAACGAACTAAGTCGAGTAAGGGATTAATGAAGGGATATGTTAGGCTTGCAGTGCTACAAATTAATAAAGCGCTATATCTGATGAAATTACTTTTGAAAACGGATAACATAGACGCGGGAAAATGTATCATCCTTTCTTAAAATCCAATTTCAAGGGAGAATCAAGGCATTGGAACAGGGGCAGTGGTAAGGAAGATTTGTGGTGGCAAGATCGACCCAGTTGGGACCTCAAAACGAAATCTGATTAGCACATTAACGCAAGTCAGTCGGGAGACACATGCTGATGTTCATGTTAAAGTTAGAGTTAGGGAAGAACTTCTAATGCGAAGGTATTACTTAGATGATGCGAAAAATATCCTTCGTTCACCGCAGACGGGACCGCGAGAAGAAGAAAATAATAAAAGTACCGCAAAATAGAGAGAAATAAAATGTCATTCTTTTCTAGTACTCTTGAGGGTAGTAAAGGTGTCTTGATTGATAACATTAATGGCGTCGCTCGCCAGGACGACTCATTGCCATTCTCTTTACATTTTTTGTTCTCGCTGAATTTTATGTGCATTTTTCTCATCCTTCATCGTAACATTTTTGACCACTGTTTGACCGGTGTTTCTTCGCGATAACTACTTTATGTTGTTTGTGTCCTAGCATGGATATACTACATTAATTACTTACCGCCGACAAGTTTTGGCTCTTTATGTGAGAGTATTTGTTCTCGGGTTACTCGGGTGGGAGCTCACACCACCTGCATGAATGTTCATGTATTGTTTTGTTATTATGAATATATTTTCATGACCGCGCGGTATTCATGAGGTACGTTGGTGACAGGTCACCCACTATCAAACACCCTAACGGTGGCTCGCCGGTAATATAGTGATAAATTTCTTCGATTAGAAAAGAAATCTAAACCAATCTTTTTGAAATTTCGCATTTTCAACGATCAACTAACATTCTTTTCTTTAATTAGTTACCAAGAAAATGCTTACATCTTAAAGAGGTACTTGAAACAAATGAGGGATGATATTACATATCGCGCATAACATTCTTTGGGTATGTTAAATTGCTCCCACATGTTGTACATGTAGATTACGAGAATATTTTCATGGGTGGGAGTTTTCAATAAAAGAAGATGATTTCAGAACTATTCAACAAAGCTGTTTCCGAGGACGCCATCACCAATACCGATTTCCAATACGCTGAGAAAACATCTTGCCTCGGCACCTATTCATTTGAAATGGCTGGCTGTGCCTCCAGATTCTATCATCGGTAAATTCACGGTGCAAAGAAGGCGTCATTGCAATCGTCCGGAGACACACGTGACTGTTGCATTTGAACGAGAAAGGAGAAAATAATTTTTTTAACCATGGCCTTTTCCAGAATAGCTCGGCAAAATAAATTTCGTCCGAATACGGCATATACCTGGTTGGTAAGCTGGTTGTCTGGCAATATGTTTATTCATTGAAAGAATGTTCTTCATGTCACGAACTTATAGAATACTTTAAAGTAGGCGATGCGTACCTATTTACTCTGCACTGTAGCCAGTGTTTTGATATCGTCTTTATCACATACTTAGCAAAATATACGCAAGACACGTGTTAAAGTCTATTAAATTCTCAAAGCAATCATAAAAACTTGTTGAACCGGTATCATAAAACTATAGCACACTTAAAGTAACTTGATGAAAAATTGATCATTGTGAACGTCAAACGTCCAATAATCCCATTTTTCAATATTTTAGCTCAAAACTATCAAACAGCTTATATAAAAATGGCACGGCTATTCTTATCCTCTGTGATGTTAATAAATATCAAATAAAAATATAAAGGGAAGTGCGATATAATGCGATTTTTTACATAGGGAGGTTCTAAGATGGTCTGCGTAGCTCTAAAAGATATCTGTTCTATCTCAATTATCAATCTCAACATCAAAGTCTATCACATAGCCTCCGAGTCTCCAGCGGCTCCCAGGCTAGTCTCTCAGCAGTTTTTGACAAATTTCGCGGCTTTCCCTAGCACCATATCACGTTCAAGGATTTAATTCTTGCTGAGCCGGAGAGAAAATGTAACGTGTAAAATAGTGCCAAGTCGGCGCTAACCTGTGCAGTCCAGACAGGATGGGTACGAAAATCCTCAACTCGCAACTCTAACCAGGGATAGAAAAATAAACTAAACGAAAGTCAAAACCAGTAAAATTTCAATAGTTTCGTTCCCAGGAGCGAAATAAAGAAACGAAACGAAATGGATTCAGACCCATGGAAATAAACTCAGCGTCGTAACGGTCGTAACGAAAGCGGAGTGAAAACTACTTCGGGTCGAAACTAAAGCAAAACTCTAGGACGAAACGAAACGCAGAAATTTTTTCGCACCAGAGGGACCACGTGCTTCACATTCGAACTGGTTAGTTTCGACCCACACACCGAGTACGAAGAATGGTTGAATAAAGTGGAGGTTCGGCCTACCACCATTAGATGCATGGGGCACTCATATTTTTACCACGAACAGGATAACGGCGAACAGAAACTGGCCATTCGATTTTTAAGCTCGATGTTTTAACCTCTCTGCACGTATGTCAAACGTGATGGGTCGAAACTATTCCATCTTATCCCCCTCCACTCTACTTCTGGGATCTAAACTTACCTATGAGCAGCGAAGTAACGATTAATTTAGTTTCGTTCCCGGGAGTAAAGTTTCGTCCCGGGTCGAAATTGAACTCGTTGGTGATTTTAATTTCGTGCGGGAACGAAACTAAACTTAGGCCTCGTATTTTCGTTTCCCTTCGGGTCGAAACGAAACAATTTCGTTTCGTTTCACTTTCCATCCCTGACTCTAACGCGGCAATGCTCCGCGCTTCCCGATTTTTGTTCACTCCTCTAGATTTTCCCAGACCATACTCCAATTTCCCTCACTTCCACTCCCGATTTTTATCTCCCTGACTTTTTCCTGAGCGATACGAACCCTGAGGCGGAGCTCACGGAATTAGGTTCAAATTTTTCAGCACAACCGTTTGCTGGAGTAAAGAAGGTCGCGCGGAAGATAAGTCGTATTCAATTTTGGATCCGAATCAAGCCCGTCTGACAAGAGGGTTCATAGTTAAGTTCCACAGATTCAGGCGTTATGAGGTGGAAGTTCGACATGTTTAAATAAAAGATGGCAGCACTTTTCCACAATATTTTAATGAGTACGATGCGTTTCGGCTCACAGAGCCTTCATCTGCAACAAGTCTTGTATCGGATGATGGCTCTGTGCGCATTAAAATACTGTGGAAAAGTGTTGCCATCTTTTATTTAAGAATGGGTTGATCGTTCCCTCGCTGGTCTCACGTAAAATTCCCCGCGCATTTAACCACTTTTTTACTGTTATCCTTGCTTCTGCAGTTTTTCCCTTACTATAACCTAATTTAACTAACTTGTGGCCCCGATTTCTATTTCCATGGATTTCCCCTGACCGGTAGTAACCCAGAGGTGGTACTCCGGAAATCAAGTTTGAATTTTTCAGCATAACCGTTTGCTGGAGTAAAGAGGGAAGCGCAAGATAAATAACTAGTTTTCAATTTTGTATCGGAATCGAGAACGGGTAATGAGATAGTTTCTCGGTCCCTCACGGCTCTAACGGTCGCTATACGCGGTAAATGATTACACAAAATGATCATGCGAATGAAATCATTAGCACTGCCATCATTCGCGGAATCGTGCGAGAAAAAATGGAGCACGCTCGAATTTCCATTGAATGATCATGCGCATGACTGTTCATTCGCATATTTTTCCGTTACACACGGCGAATGATTTCATTCGCACGATGAGCCAGGAAAAACCACGAAAGTGGTAAAAATCATGGTAAAATGAGCGGAATATTGTTGCGATAAGGTTGCTATACACGGAGAATGATCATGCGCATGAAATCATTGGCCTTGTATAACGGAAAAATTTGCGAATGATCCGTCATGCGCATGATTATTAGACATGATCATTCACCGTGTATAGCGACCTTATCACAACAATATTCCGCGCATTTTACCACGATTTCTATCGCTTTTGACGCTACCGTGGTTTTTCCTGGCTATAGCCTAAATTCCCTGACTTCTGGTTCCGGTTTCTATATTCCACGACTTTTCCCAGACCGGTATGACCTCTGGGGCGGCGCTCAGTAAATCAGGCAGAAAATTTTCATCACAACCGTTGGCTGGAGTGAAGAGAGACGCGCAAGATAAGTTGTTTTCAATAGTGGATATCGGAATCGAGACCCCGGCTGAGGAGAAGGTTGATCGTTCCCTACGCTGCCCCCAATTCCGCCACGGGCGAAAAATCGCCCCATTTATTAAGGAGGCGAAAGCGGCTGTCGACCTCCCACGCAGCCTCCTTACCATTCTTTTCCTCATAGGATCACGGGGTCACGGGATGATCCGATATGCCTCGATTAAAATCTTCAATTTCCGCGTGAAAAGGAGAAATGAGATATAGAGGATATTGGGTAAGAGAGAGGCCTTTTGAACAGGGGCACACGAATATAATCGCGGGGACGGAAGCATCGAGGAAACGTGACCGGAATACATAATTGGGCCGCCCTTCAGACCCATTCACAATTAGTCAGGTCGTTAGCATTCGGAACACGCGCCCTCCAACGACAGAAAGATCCGGAGATCGCAAGGGAACTTCGCGGCCAATGATATGCCACGGTTATAAAATTCAAAGGAAGATCGATCACTATAGCCCACAAAGATAGCCAGCAAGAAAAGGACTCCGCTTCAACGTACGGTATGGTATTAAGGAGAGGCGAGTCATTGGGTCAAGAGAGAGATGTGTAGAAATGAAAATTACTATTCCGGAACAAGTGTATCCCTTGAGAACATAAATGATCATACATATCTTCGTGAGTCAACAAGTAGTACTTACTATAGGAAGATTTACATGATGCATCAATATCACAGAATCTGACGTAATATTTAACAAAATATTGAACAGGAACAGTGAAGTTTTCTCGGGTTTCGCACCGGGTCAGGTCCTCCATATCTCCTTCCAACGTTTCGATAAGCAACTCGCCCATCGTCCTCAGCGATTCAGGAAGGCAAATGTATAAATACACATAAAAACATGTGCTATTGTGCAGTGTAGCACAATATTTAGTTCACTTGTAGTAATATTTATAGGTATTTCTTTTTTAATTTACTTGCATTTTCAGATATTTTACGTCGTCTAACAATTGATTACATACCTCGCAAGATGTGGCATGGAAAGACCTAGCGTAAACAGATGTTCGATAGTGATTTATATAAAGTTCTTCTATGCGACGATTATTTGTTCTAGCATTATATTGTCAATTTGTAGATCTGTGGGAAGTTCTGTTGTTATTAACCTTGACATGACTGTCGTATTATTAAGTAAGCACCTATCTTGTATTTTTAGTCATCTTAGATTTTAAGGTTTGGAAGGGAAGAGTGGAGGGAAACCCGGCGTCAGCGGTAGCCTGATCGTTTCTGTAGGCGCCTTATATGCGCACAACTTAACATCCCATCCGACGTACGGAGAGATGTACTTGAAATGCCCTCCACGAAGCACTCAAACGGGGATAGGGCAGTCTCTGAATAATCTCTGCCGTGGCGGGGATTTAAACCCGGGCCTACTAGATGGGTATCCAACACTAGGAACCGTAATAATCCGATTCCCCCGCTTAGCTGCAACCCACACTATTTACTAGTATTTAATTATATCAACTCAGGTTGCAGAAAATACATAAGGGTCATCACCTGGACAGTAATACATTAGGTAATCATGGAATAAATAGAAACTCTGAGAATTTTGTGGAAGTAACAAAGTGTTTTTCATTATTAAAATCAAAGAGGTAGAATAAATAATCAGAGGAGCTAATTAGTTTCCGTGAAAATGTCCTACGATAGGCAAATCCGAGTGCATTGAAACTACTAAAAACAAATTCCTCCAATAAAAAAAACATAAAAAATCAGAAGAATAGTCACACTAACAGACCTCGCTGCTTTCCACCAACTCCTATTATGCAGGAATTCTTGTGTAGTTTATAGCAACTGCAATGAAACCAAAGAAGTACATTGTCCTCATCATCAAACATTACAAGCGTTTACATTCCCGCGAGAATTGATGGTAAGCCCATGAAAATGTCAAGTCTAAAAATATTATCGGAATTAGATAATCGATATACGTACTAATACCAATGACTTCAAATGTGCTCTAGTGTATTGGAGCATAAAACAGTACGATGAGTTATGAGCTCTCTCGATAGCAAACATATAGTTACAGATAAAATTTCCACATCCATTCCGAAAACGTTGCGAAAATTCGATAAGCTCCACTCTCCTACGGTATTTTAGTTTCTTTTTAAGATAACAGGCTGGACAACGGTACAAATTCCCACAAAACAATTTCGACCAATCCTTCGATAGATAGACACAAAAGAAGTTAAAATCCAAAGGTGTGGCCCAGGAGACATTTCACGATAATGATTAGTCGCAATGGAGAACGCGCAGAAAAGTGTCTTTCAACAACGAACCCCAACAATAACGCAAAAATCACTTTTTGGGCCCCATGGTGCCGATAAAAATGTCTGGCATGCTCTTACCTTTATTAATAATAAAGGATATTTTCATGATTACAATAATTCGGCAAAAAATAACACAAAGAAGTATCACTGGCATATATATAAACAATGCCTTCATGATTTATTGATTGATAATTGTTTTTCATGATAAAATAACTAGTATCCGTCTTGATAAACCAGGTTCATTCCACCAAAATTTGACCATGTTTTTGCCTCTTGAGTCACCGATTTCGATCAAATTTAGGAAGCAACTTGATTTGATTAGCAAACTAGTACACCAAAGCATTTTTGTAATACATGCAACACTTTACAAGATATTTCTACACCGTAAAACTTAAATTTTCCAGGAACGTCCTCGCATTTAACGACATATACATGCAAATGAGAAAAATATAAAAATATTTGAATTACAAAGGACTCGAATGGAGAAAGATAATGCATGGATTATTTTGTGAAATTAAACAATTTTACACAGTTAATTTCGAATTCACATTTTCACATCGATTTTTGGCTATGTAGCGATCCTTTTCAACCCCTAGCGCTGTAATGACGAGTCTATCTCGTCATGAACTTCCGACGCCAAACCGCGCAATGACGAGTGTATCTCGTCATCGGATTTTCATAATTTTAGCTCTATTTAGAGGAGCAAAATAATTATTTCAAAAGCTTAAAAATGTTAAAACATGCATATTATACATAAACAATTCATATTTCATGAAACATGATGCATTGGAAGGACTAAAATGAATTTATTCGAGTAGCGATAGCTGTGTTCTCCATTTTTAATAATCAACTTTTATTTCACGTTTCTACGTTTATTGCAAATTACAAAATTATTTCATTGCCTACCATTTAAAAGAGAACCGCAGAAAAAAAATAAATAGAGATTAGGAGCACGATATTCGGAAAATTAATAGAAGTGGAAGGGATTCATATTACCTACTCTTTTATTTACCTGTTTCAGGAAAGACCTTCCTTTGGAGTTTAACAAAAAATTGGTACTTCATTTGAGAAAGATGGCGACGCCCGTCTTTCGTACGTCGAATGCTAGAAAACCTCTTCAGATCTCACCAGCGCTCTTACTGTAGCTATACATTTCAAAATTCAAGATACTCGCAGTTTTAAGATCAAAGAAGCTTACAGCTATTTGTGGGCTGAGAAAAATAGAAGAGCCTATTAACAGATTTAGATTTAGAAAATAGATTACGTGAGCACTGTCTCCAGTTAGAAAGCTTAACCTCCACTTAGCTACAGTTAGATAGAACTTGTCATGGCATCATATACTAAGTCATATTTTTTGTGGATAGCATTTCAGGCCTGTTCGTGAGTCGTCCATTATACGACCGTATATGCTACCTTGCAAAGTTACATACTCAATACTTTTAGCCCCTAATCGGAAGACAAATGTTGATACAAATATTTTTGAAGAAGGACTTTAAAATCTAAAAAAAAATCTGATTCATCCACTCATTAGTCATGACGAGGCCACAAGCAAAGTCATATTTACACAATAATCGATAAAAATATTATGAGCTGTTTGTTGAGTTAGTAAAAACATTAAAAATGATCCCAGTAATGGCAATTGATCTTTACTCTGTAATAATCTGGAATTTTTACTCTTCATATGAACTTACGTGTGATCCCGGAAAAGGTCGATGCAGGCTTACTAGAGGTTATTTCCTTCAAGTTTCAATTATAATCACTATACATGTACTCTCTGAGGGTTAAAGACGGAATATAACGCATTTTAACAACGGTGGGAGAGGTAATATTACGTATGCAATCGTTTAAAATTAAATTCTCTTTTCTGCTTAGGCAATAAAGGTTAGTTTATTTTTCTATCATTCCACCTTTCTTGAGAGAAGAAAAATTAATATTGAGTTAAAATAAAATGCAACCTTTAAACATGAATAGAATGTAGCTAAAAGATTTCCGCAAGTATTTCAAAGGAACCAAGGTCAGGGGCGAAGGCACCGCTTCAAAACAGGCTACCCTCGAAGTGCTAAGAAATATTTTTTTGGTAGAACAAAAGGTAAACACGGTGACTCATGATAATTTTTCGTAAAAAAAATCAATTGACACATTTTGGCGATGAAAACAATAGGAAAAAAAATGTAAATTTCCGCTAAAATTGTATTCAAGGCGCGAAAAAAAAACGTTTTCCTTCAAAAATGCAAAAATAAATTCTCCCTGGGATACAGCAAACTACAGTATAATTAACAGAGGAAAAAGATAAGATAAATCCCCCAAGGGCAGCGGTTCGCAACTTTTTTCCCTTCCGAATCTCTCAGTCTGTACTTATATAACTAATGTTGTACTCACAAAAATGTAACTTACACATTTCAATACATAATTATACTACGGGTAGGTGACACTTGTAGTTATAAATAATTGTATGAATAGAAACTTTTTTAAATACGCCATTTAATATGTATACATATTTCCTGGTTAAGACTTACAGCACTCCACTGTTGCCAGGCTACTATTAGAGAATGTAGCTTCCCCCATTACCGATAATTGTCGGCGTAACCCGACTGGTTCTTACCCAAGGGGTACGCGTACCACCGGTTGTGAATCGCTGCCCTAGGGGATTAAAATTTTTTCGTGGCTGGCCTATCAAACCAGTTCGAACCCTCCCTCTCATAATCATCGCTGGTTGGCCCCACTGTCTCTCCTCCAGGGATTTCTCCCTTTGGCAGCGCCGAAATACACATCACGCCCTTCCCACCCTCACTGGATCTTCTAGCGTCAACCTCGACAACCGTGGATAAGCCGTGAACATCGACCTCGCCTCTAAATCCCAAATTCCCATCCATGATCAGCATTCATAAGCGCGGAAGAAATTTCCCTTTCATGCTACTGACGGCTCCTGTTCAAGATCCGGAAGGCCGAAGCCATAATTTACACTGCTTATCACCCCTCAAAAGAGCGCCAATGATGTTCACAAAGGGCTTCAGACAGAATCAAAGGAAATAGCTACGAAGAGAAAGCACAATCCTCAGAGATACTACATCCCTAAAAGGACAAGGTTACGGTTATATTTCAATATTTCCAAAATAGATGCATAGAGTCAAATATCTTTAGGTCTACCACACCGTTAACGAGACTGAGATCATACTTTTCAACAATTTTACTAGGTGCCGAACAACGCCTTTTGACAGTTGTCATTCTTAAGTATAGGCCATTCTCCTGTACTACAGTAATGTCGGTTTCTGGGGCTATATTTATTCTATTTGGATGAGTAGGGGTGGAAAATGGAAGGCTGAGGAAGGGGAAGGTTGAGGAAGCGGGAAAGATACGTCATTTAGTGGCGCACTTGGGAAATGGGTTGTCAAGGAGTGGCCTAAGAATGCCTGCTAGTTCATGAAGTAATCGCCTCCTTCTTACACAATTTCCAATTCCTAGAGCATCGAGCCTTTAGCCTATCCTATCCGCGTGCATGTTCTCGGGGTCAAATTCACACGAACTTATTGAAAAGTGAAATCTCTTTTTCGTTAATTCGGGATACCATCCGCTATATCTCGCCTGCCACAGCTACTATTACTTCTATACTCCATGATGGCATCATCTGAAGCAAAAGGAGTATTAACGAACTTAGCGCTGCCTATTTGGAGTGGCACTGGCGAGCAATCCCAAAGGAATTTAAATTAAATATAACATCTTCCAGATAAAAATTTTACTGTGTCATTTTTTGAACATCCGCATGTTGTTTTTTTTACATTTTACTCTTACTATATTAATTTTAGTTGAATGATACATCTTGATTTTTTATGCAAGACTTTAACTGCGGCATAGCTGCTAATTTGAACAATAAACTACATAAAAGACGATATTTCTGATCGTGGCACTTTACCGCTGAGAAGCAAAAGCCAATATATCGCCCCGCGGCACTAATAGGGTTAAGGCCGGTTCATAGAAGAAGTTTACAATGAATATAAATAAGAACCTACCGAAACAAAAGGGTGGTTTCCTATTATTTTTTTATTGCCTGAATCGAAAGATTATTACTCCTGGAGTACATATTACACGCTTTTAGATTTTTAAATGACGATATCTATTTTTCGCGATTAAATAAAAAGTGAAAATTTTCAAGCGCGCGAAAACGCGACGGCTTAGTATGAATGCTGGAAAAACCCCGTGTGACGTCGTTCTGGCTCCCGCTGCCGCAAAGTGAGGTGACCTTGGGGCGAGGCTTTGAGCGCTGATACGACGCAGGATGCTAGCAGGTAGCAGAGTACCCTGCTAGCAGGTAGCGCTTGGCTTAAATAAGGATTATTAATACCCTATGAAACGAAGGAAACTTTCCGACCATAGGCAATTTTAATAAGTGATTATTAAGAGATGATTCCCTGAGCTCTGTGCCTCATGCATGCGTTGGTAATCTCAGACGATGTAAAACTCCTATCTACTCCTATAGAAACTAGGTCCTTGTGACGTCACTTGGAGTGGCATCGCGCCAATCTGGCCTTTTTCAAATGAGGATAAAAATTGACCATTGCCATTCGTCTAAACCGGTATTTCTAAAACCAAATAATTTGTATATTATGAATACACTAATGGTCTGTAAAGAATCGCAATCAATGCCTTTCGTTTTCTTTGATGAAGGAAACTACCCTATTAACTTCGCAGTTCCGGGGCGTATACATAAAAACTTAAGGTGGACTAGATGCCATATAACATTTTTCTTCAAAACTACGAGGTGTATTCAGAAAAAAATGAGAATTTTAGTATTTTTTAACCTTATATATTCGTCCACGTTAGTGTTGTCGCCTTTAAAATAGTCCCCATTAGCGCTGACCCCTTGCGTGGTTCGCTGTTGTTTGCATTCTTTTAATCAATCTTTCCCTAAAAGAGCGATTCGCCCTGAACGACTTAACAAAGCGAAACTGTAATGACGTCACCAACTCATGAAAAGTGGGCGGCACCTTCGGCGTGTTTATATTTTCAAGTTATGAGAGAAGGCTGAATGAGAAAGATATTTTACTCGACATATCTTATTTCCCTTCCATCCAACAAATTCTCATAAAAGTTGCGATTTAAGATCCTAGTGAATGGCTCCATTATGTCCCTGAAGAGAATGCAATGCTCAATTATGTACTTCAAAGCATTAACTGAAAATTTTTCAGAAACGTAGCTTCCTAGCACTAAATGCTTCTCAGGATTCCGCTCGGGTTAAAAATTCAAGCGTCGTCATGGCTTCGAAGAGCGCGTCGCTCGTCGTCTTCAGGACGGTCCTTAAGAAGATGAGCAACGCACTCTTCGAAACGTTAGCGACGATGGATTTTTTACAACCCGATCGGAACCCCGAGAAACATTCAGTGCTCACATATTCCGGGAGAGAGCCTCCTCACTTAACTTCCTACTCTTATGCGCCCATTCACATCCTGACATCTCTGGCGGATTACCTCCGAGCATACGTCACAACCGGAGACAACACTTAATCCTTCTGTTCCTCTCGCTCCCAAAATGCAAATCCTCGCGCGCCACCCCCACCCCCTTCACCACGCATCACGTGACACGATACGGTCCACGCACGCCCTCAAATGCGTATTAATCTGACAGCGCTGCCGAGGTAAATGAGAGAGAGAGAACGCCGCGAATTTCAGCGAGAACTTATCCTTACGCCGCTGCCCCACCGCCGAAGTAAAGCCAGGCTGAGGGGTTGATGTTAGTGCAAAGTAGTTTATCAAGTAAAAAGAAAAAGTTTTATCTACAGACATCACGTCATTTGAGACAGTTTAGGGAGTAGTATGTATCGCAGATGTAGTTCGGAGGAAACTGCATTATGGCTAAGGAACTTCAGCTCAGAGATTTAGTATTTTTTATGGTTATTTATTCGTCCACGTAAATGTTGTCGCCAACAAAATAGTCCCCATTAGCTTTGACCCCTATGCGTGGTTCGCTGTTGTTTGCACTCTTATAATCGATCTTTCCCTAAAAGATAAATCTTGGATAAAATCTTAGAGTAACTGCCCAAAAAAATAGTAAGGCTATGACGATAGGCTGGGACTTTATCATACATGGAAATATAATAGGGTTCTAATACGATGTTCTCCGTGCCGCTCTGCAAGATACATGCCAATCGCTTCTCACTAATGCTGGGCATACTTGACGCGCTTCTGCTTGCGTTCCTCAGAAAGCATTTTTGGGACTCACCTAGACGAAACATCGCGGTGCTGCACGTTATTGACCAAAATAGAGTGAATAAGAAAGAGCTGGACACACCTTCCAGTTCTTTTGGCCAGTTCGTTGAGGATTTCCTTGGGTTCCTGGAGCATAATCTCCTCCACACTCCGTACAATTTCTTCCGTATCTACTCCTAAGTACTACCCATAAAGCCACTGCAATTGGCGTCTGGCGGGTGGTGTTGGGGCACCAGCCTTTTTAGAAAGAAGATGATGAAACGCGCGCGTTGAGTCTTCCCTGACATTTCTTGAAGCACTTTATTCTTCGGGGGGAATAACGAATTCCTTTAAAACTTATGCTAATATCTTGAAACCTATAATGTATTCAGAGTAGAACTTATTCTATACCAGGAAAGCGCGCACTGAGTTCCACCTAGCATTTATTGAAATCCATTATTTTGGAAAAAATTATTTCATTCAACGGACAATCAAGGCAATAAGACTAAAATTATCAATTCATGGTTAAGTTCAAGCACAAACCTCGAGTGTAGCAAATGGGCAGGAGGCGTCTTAGCCCCATAGATTACGTGACGTTGCGAAACCCTTTCGAACAGTAAAAGAGTTATCACATAGGGCGAATAAGGAGCTTGTCCCTTTAAGTCTTTAAAAATAGTATCGCTTCCTTAATTTAGTTGGGCAGATTGGCAAACGCAATTTATCTCCAATGTTAGTCGCGGCTTTCTCTCCTGCTTCAGACTTCCTAGGATACACCCTCTGTTATCGAATCAGATGCAGCTTTAAGGGTGGTAGCCGAGAATTCACGCTCAAGGGCTCAAGGAAATATTGAAAAGACGGGAATGAGATGCAAATCCCGGGCGATCCATAGACAGGCTTCGGCTGCTGGCAGCTCCACCTACTGCAAATTTCAGAGCGCGGAAAAGAAGAGCTTCGATTTTTAAAGATGTTTATTTTGTGGTTAAAGCTAAAACTTTTATTCGATTTAAGGTAATTTAATCACTAAATAGAAGTACCCATGGGAATTACTCCGGATTTTCGAGCCTGTGTTCTGTAAAAAAATAGACATTTCCAGGAGTTCCGTCAAAAAAAAACACTTTAAAAGTTAATATTTCGCCATAAAATATCCTATGGGCGAGTTAACTTGATGGAAACACAAAGACATTAATTATTTATTTATTAAATCATTCATAAACAGCCGAAATAGCCATTATACTGAATAGACAACTTAAAATCTGAAGTTTTAACAAAGATTAACCATAAAAAACTATAAAAAGGTTATTTTACAAAATATTCATAAGATGGCTTTTCGAAGCTGCCACTTGAATGATCTGATGGGCATTGAAAGATCCTGGGAAGGGTGAGAAGTCGAAATGGTATTGAAAGAGATAGGGAGTCTGTAAAAAAAAAGTGACCTCCTACGGAGAGAAAGACGGAATTTATGTTGCTGCAGTAGGTGATTATTACGAAAGGAGCGGGTGGGAATGTAGTGTTAAAAGTAAGGGAGTATTTCTAAGGATCGGAACTTGCCATTTAAGGCATTTTAAATGAAGGAAAGAACATGAATATTCCTACGAGAGGATAGTGGGATCAATAATAGGACATACATTACTTCACAGCAAGAAGAATTACGGAGGTGAGGAACACGGTGTCGGACTACTGAAATAAAGAAAAATTAACAGGGCGTTCAAGAATTTTAAGACTGGAGGGACAGGCGATGGAGTAGATTACGGAGTAGTACGCAAGGATTTGGAAAACGCAACCAGTGAAAATAGTTCTCATGGCAATAGGTTCGGTAACAGAGGCGAGTCGATAAAAAGACAACTATGGAAATGAAAACAAGTTGCTGTACTTCACAAATATATTTCAGACACTTCATCGGTTTCTGCCTCCTTAAGAGTTCAATTTTTTTCGATAATTTCTACAATTATGACCAAAAAAACAAGTAACTTAATTTCAAAATTGCATTCACGGAAATGGCATGAAGACGGCGAGATCCTTGGAGACTTTATTATATTTCCGGAATTCATAAATGCAATTCATTCTCATGACTAAATATTCTGTCACTGTGATCTAAACCTCATCCCGTTGCTCAACCAGATTTTGACCAATTCAGAGATAATCAACGGGCACTCCGTGGAACTGAGGGTATTCTGAGAGATTTTTACCCGCATATTCCTGACGATTGCTTCCCGAAAACCTTATCGTTTTAAGCTTCCTGTTTCCCTCTTCACTGGTACTATCAAAACCAAGGTGGCCAATTGTCTCGATCGGAAATGGGGGAGAATACCGGTTAATTAGGACTAAATGGGCTTTGATATGGCCGAATAAACTAGTAGGTTGCGACTGAACGCATTTAACTATGGGCTCATCCTGATTGTCTTGACATACTCACTGTTGCATTTGAGAACTAACGATGGTATTCAACTCAATACTGGAGAATTCGTAATAATATAGGATAATTGAAAACCTAACCAGACTCGCACAATCTAATTTACACTTATTTCGTTCAGAAAATATTTTTAACTTCGGCAATCATTATAAGATCATTTACTGCACTGGTTTAGCTAGAAGATAGCAATTCGTTTTCATTTTTCGATAAATTTCCAAAACCTCGGTGCTTTATCGTCACCGTTGATAATGGCTTCCGGGTGCAGCTGCGTGTTGCGCTTTGTCGTGCGAGCTTTCGCGACCGTTGCAGGACGCATCATCGGGCGATGAATGAATCATTCATCGCCCGATGATGCGTCCTGCAACGGTCGCGAAAGCTCGCACGACAAAGCGCAACACGCAGCTGCACCCGGAAGCCATTATCAACGATGCCCCTCGCTGCGAAAACCTACGTTCAAAACTTTATCGTCACCGTTTCTTAATAAACATTTATTTTGTTATTGCATTTCCTTGGTATATTTTTCCTATTTCTGTGAAACCTTTAGTAATTTTTATTCTCATTTTTTCAATACATATTCCTGGGTTTTTCGCGATCCATTTAGAATATGAATCTAGCATTTGAAATTATGAGCAGATTACGTGGCCTAATCAATTCGTAATTATCTTACGAGCGAAGCATCAACTCCATAAATATGGAAGGATTATGTTTGCTGTTGTTATGTTTCCATTGATTTCTAAGCGACATGTGCGTTTAGGCTCTTCATATTCATCATTATTATTTCATTGTAATAGAATATCTGTCTTAGTGGGAAAGGTTTGATGACCAATCGTCCAGTGGCGCAGCTGAAGCGTATTTGCCGTCACCTGTAAGGAGTATTCTTTCACACCTTATTTCCCTTCGAAAACGTATTGGACTAAACTTTCACCAAAAGCACTTCTTCCAGCGAACCGATTTAGTTAATGATACTTTCGTGTCCCATTATGCCGTATATCAACACCCCTACCCGCCATTTTCGATTCTTGGGCAAGACTCCCAAGGCCTGTCACCAACTTTGGTGCTTTGTTTGTAAATTTTATTCTTCCGATTTCATCTCCCAAGGGCTGCCACGAGTCTGGATAATTTAGGCCTGGTTGCAGGTATCCTCCAAAATGGAAACAACGGGTCTGCGCAAATATGAGAAAAAAATATAAAAAGGTAGGATAAAAAATTGAAAAGACAAAAAGATTTTATTATGCTGGTAGCAAAAGAGGAGATGTAAATGGAAAAAACAGAGGACATGTTTTGTTTACTCTTTTGACTTTAGGATGAGCCTGATGTCCCTTTAGTTTCCTTTGAAGTGTAATGACGAACACTTAACCATTTTAATATTTTCTCGTCTATTATCAGCTTAAAGTGGCTTCCATATGATTAATAAAAATTAAATGCCATAAAAAGTAAATGGAAGTTAATACGCGTTGTATTACAGTCATGAGTACAAATTAGAACCCAATTTTTTTGCAAACCTCATCTACTTCTCCAATGCTGTATTTCTTTATGTTTTTATTTCCTCATTCTGCGTAAGTGTCCTAGCAGTTTAATGATGAACAATTAACCATGTTGAATTTATTTAATATAACCAAGCTTAAAAGGGCTAACATAAAAATTAATACGCAATTAAAAGAAATTATAAGTCAATGACCGATGTACATATTCGACCTCAAACATTCGGCAATTCTCATTTCTTTGGCAAACGCTATATTTTTCTGAGGTTCGTTCGGGTCTAAAAATCCACCGCTTAAGGCGTTGCAAACGTTCATTGGACGTTCTCTCTAATAATGGCTTAGCAGACATTATTACATTCGGTACAGAAGTGCAGTAATTTCTTTCCACAATTGCAGTCGCACCCATGCAGTTTTGAGCTCCCAAGCAACAATTAGGCCGACAGTTTATTTGAGAATAAGACTTTGGGCAAATTTTTTCGATTTGGGAGAAAATTGCGCGACCTTCCAAAAAAAAGGGTTGGAAAGAGCGTAAGAGAAGGATTGAAGAGGGTAGAGTGTGTGGGATGAAGTCGAGAGAACTGGAGGGAAATGAAATCGGCCATTTTCTTCGCGGCCCAGCAGTTTCTCTTCCAAAGAAAAAGTCAACGTGGGCGGCGAACGACCCTTTTTCTCTCTTTCAAATTCCATTCCATTTACATGGCGTCCGTGCAGAACGAGGAAAAACAATTTTTGTTGGAGTGGCGGGGAGCTATCAGCGAACAGAAGTCCTGTAGGAATGTAAAGAGTGAAGGTTGGGATGCAGCCGATGACATTCTACATAACTGATTGCCAAATATCGTAAGATTTTTGAAGTGAAATACATCGAAGATGATTAAAAGGTGTTTTTTGGGATACACCAAGTTAATTTTGTTGTGTTCTTTGAACTGTCCACTGTTTTTAGTTGAAACTTTCGTGTTTGAGTTTTTGGTTTGCTTAATTTTCAGAATGGATTTGTACCTTCGTGAGTCTTCCTCTATACGCGGTGCAGAATAAATCGAAACGCCACAGTAAAAACGGAGTCATTAAAAATGACCTTAACTAAAAAAAATATTAAAATGGTTACGTACTCCTCAATACACTTCCGTGGAATTCACGAGGAAATCAGGCTTATTGTCTAGTAAAAAAATAATTTAAGCCAACGCTAATTTTAATGTATGCTACAATCACGTCCATTATATTATTAATATTTAATTCCCTTAAAGATTAATATTTCCGCGGAAGAGAGAAACATATTCCTTGATCGTAAAATTGTTCCTTGGCAAACTTATGAGGAGCGATTCAAGCATCCTACTAAAGTAGCAATTTCACCACTTTCCCACGGTTCTTCTGCGAAGACTTTTCTACTTTGCTACACAGAATTTTGGGGAACAGAAAACGAAAGACAGGAGAATGTGAGCACCATTAGACATCAACTACCAGACGCCCCCTACAGTGGAGGCGTGATTGGTCCATTTTATCGGTACATGTTATGGTTGGACTTCAATTCAGTGGGTAGGAGATGGACCTTCCCATATCCACTGTAATAAAATATGATCGCCTTCTTGTCGCCTGTGTAACGATTTTCCGCTATATTGCCGCACGAGCCATCGCCCTTGTAAAGCACTGCACTCACACGGAATACCACGTAACAATGCCAATTTTTCCAATTTGTTTTCTATTTTCATCCGTGAAACCAATATCGCATGACTCATTACGCTTTGCCTCGCTGCTTCAGCAATGCCAGCAACTACCTCCATAACCAAGCTATTTTACACATTTCATTACTCAGTAGGACATTTTAAAAAAGTCGATTTATTTTCTTTGAAGCTCACTCTCACGAGAAATGAATTATTACCAAAAGATTATAATTATTCAATTCTAGTGACTATCAACATCATATGTATCGGTAATCATTAAATTATTGAACATGACTGAATTTTACTGCAACATTTACGTATTAACTTGATAGCAGATCTGAACTGCTGAAACATGATTGATATATAAGGAAAATTGGGCAGTGCATTGGCGTTATGCAAAAACTTGGAAAATGCTAATCAACTTAAACCTTTTTCCATGCAGGGGACTTATGCGCCCTTGTAAAGTGACCCTAAGCATGACATTTGTTAGGAACGCGCCATGGAATCTAGAAATATCTGCAGTCTCTTTCTCGACTCCTTGGCACGTGCTGCATGGCAGGCTTACTGATTTGCATGAATAATTATACGTATTATTTACACATTTATATCCTTCATTTTTTCTTTGGACGAATATACCCGACGTTTTCAGCGGCCCTCTACTCCGGCACCCAACGCAGCCCCATAGTTCTCTTGCACCGAGGACCGCGTCAGCAAATATTCGAACCTGGATCACCCAAATTCGAAATGGGTGTAAAATTCATGTTTGAATCACAAGATATGCCATAACTTATCAAATTAATATCTTCCGATTAATTTGAATTGTATATGAATTTGAAAGGATGCACATTAGGCTGGCCCTTATTTTTCAGAATTGTGAAAAGTTATGTTTTCCTAGTCTCAAAATGATTCAAATGAGGTATATATTTACGTGTTAAAATTTGGTTACTTTAAAATAACGGCAACCCGTGCCCCAAGGGCCCTAAGTACTGAGGACCCTCAATTGACTTTTTTGGGGCCAAAAAAGTGCTATCCTAACGTAAAACGTAAAAGTAAATCCCTTAAGATCCGAATTTCTGTTTGTTTTGACCTATCTCTAAGCGTTTAGGAGATATCGTCCGTCGTAGTGCAATCCATCCCCCAGGGCGCCACCTCGCACCGCTGAGGTAAGGCCCGCACCACTTACTAGACACTTCCCCTCCACCCCCTCCCCTCCCTCGGCAAAGACTTTGCTCCCACTGGCAAGATCTAGCCTCTGAAGAAGTGTGCTTACGTTAGAAAGAATTTCATTTTCATGACAATATTTCTAATCCAAGTAATCAATTTATTTTTAGGGGGATGGATTGCACTACGACGGACGATATCTCCTAAACGCTTAGAGATAGGTCAAAACAAACAGAAATTCGGATCTAAAAGGATTTACTTTTACGTTTTACGTAAGGATAGCACTTTTTTGGCCCCAAAAAAGTCAATTGAGGGTCCTCAGTACTTAGGGCCCTTGGGGCACGGGTTGCCGTTATTTTAAAGTAACCAAATTTTAACACGTGAATATATACCTCATTTGAATCATTTTGAGACTAGGAAAACATAACTTTTCACAATTCTGAAAAATAAGGGCCACCCTAATGCACATTTAAGCCGCTTTAAGCTAATACGAATATAATAATAATATAATATGAATAAAACAAAAAGAAAAATTTTAAATTGCTAAATGTTTCACATTACTATCCCGAGGCATACACGCAGAATAAATGTGGAGATGAGGTTCATCGTTGAGTAAAACATATCATTTAAACCGACACTAACTTTAAAAATATATTAGAATCATGTCCCCTCATTTTCACTAAATAATGATATTCCGCGGAAGAGAGTAAGAAAAATTGATCACAAACATTAATCACAGAAGAGTTACCGTGACGCACTTGTGAAGGGCGCCTAATTCTTCCTATAAAAAGGAGAATTTTACCTAAGTTGACGGTTTGAGGCGTTACTTTATGGAATTTATTCATATCGAATGAAAATTAAACTATGGTTTTTATTCAATAGAATTTACCAAGATTCTTCTTCAAAGACTTTCTACCCTGCTTTCCAGAATTTTGATGAACATTTGCCAGAATAGCTATTAAGTATGATTAGTATATTCATATCTCCGTTCGGCGATCCTCCTCAAATATCGCCCGGATTATATTGCCGGAATAGGGCCAGTTGCTGGTTTGTATGTATAACTACCTCTTCAGCGGCTACGAATGTATGCAAAGTGCACACTCAGGGATATTATGACAATACAAGTGTAAAGGGACATGTATAGCCTTTCCAGTGTTAGTGTATATTTATAACTCTCACATTTTTTGGGAAATCACACCCTAGGTCTCTCTTACATCTAGGATTGAATCAGCCCGGATTCTAACCTAGATCACCAAAATTCGCACCATGTGATTTACCAATTCACCTATTAATGCCGTTTTCGAGAGCATCAATGGTCATGTTCACTTGATTTAAATGCTCACCTGAAAATCTAGGATAGTGATCTTATGCGGTACTTTTAAATATATCTCGAACAGGAGGAATCATTTAACGGTCGTCGGCGAGTAAATAACTACAGTTCAATCGTACAATGATGCCTTGTAATTAGCATTTTTTGCATTTTTTTAACTCGGCGATGACCGCTAGGTGTCACAATCTTCGGAGGTAGCTAGTAAAATTTCACATGAAATCCGTGTTCTCTGTCATCAAGTGAACTGCATATGAAGTTATCTTGATTATTGGAACTTTCTTAAACGCTCTAAAACAAGATTCAGAGGAAAAAACAGGACTAAATTCGAGGAATACTGTCTCGATTCCCAATTAATACAAAATTTACTTATGTCGAATTTTCGCACTTAATGTGAGCATTTCCTCAACTCTGTAAAGGTAGGCCACAGCTACTTACTTTAAAATGACGAATACATAGGAACAGAAGCGATGTGAATTGAACTCACGAGATAGAGTTTCAGCTAAATTAGATTCATGTCATTTCGGAAGTCCAGGTCTTTTGAGATTCCTTTTTTTTACACGAATGCAGAGTTCGTTTTTATGGAGAAAGAAAGGAAATGAGGAAAACGAGGAGGAAAGTTTGTTTAGCATGTTGTGGCAAGAGGGAGGGAGGTAGAGGAACAGAAAAAGGAATGAGGAAACGACATTACATTCGTCCCAAAGGAGGAGAAACAAGTGAAAGGCGGAGAGCGAGCGTCGGGGGATTTCACTCAATTTACGAGAATAAGAGTGGCGTATGTACGGACGACTACTAAGTGATAGAGGGAGACAAGCCTCCTCCTCCTCCTTCTTCTTTCCTTTGCAGCGACAAAAACAGGAGAGTAGTAGAAAGGAATGGAGAAGAGTTCAAAAGTGACACTAAACAATTACATAATTCAGTAAATATATGTAGCCGTCAAGGGTAAGCAACATATTTGCAGGAAATTCTGTAGGGTGCCTATTAAAGCCAAACTAATATAAGGGTCATCATCATCATCACTCGTGAACAATACTGAGATTGTGGGTAAACGTTTCTCGGGATTCCCACTCGGTTAACTATCCCATTTTAGCCGACGTTTCCACTTCCAACTCTGATATTGTGGGCGATAAATCGAAAAATGGAAAATACTGGTCTCTTGATTTTTCAAACTACATCAAAACCAGCAGAAAAAATAAAAAATGCATATTGAGGCATAAGATATAAGCCTCGATTATAAAGTTAAATTTTTGTTCAAATCAGAGATGAATTATTTGATAAAGCTATACTTTTTTAAACAATTAAATAATCCAATAGTGGCCTAATGTATCTGATGAATTTTAACACATTCAATGCCTCGGAAAAAGTCTTAGATTAATCATAAACCATATACCATGCTACCTGTAGGAATAGACGGGATTATATGGTTAATGGCAGTTTTAACGGCAATTAATTGGAAAAATTTTAATGCGCATTTTTTTCGCAACACGGCCAGTGGATATTTGGTTTCAATAGTTAAATTTTAATATTAATCCCATACATTTTAAAAATTGAAATTACTAAATTGTAATGAATATTTTGAAAAAAATAATGAAATGAGTAAATATAAGAGGAGACCAACAACATACGGAAAAGTCATTATCGACCGAATATTACTATATATTTCTGCATTAACTAATCAAAAAATCAGTGACTGTTCAACAATGAGGGTAAATTTATTTCACCTAAAATACTTAAACATTACTTTCATAACTTAAGCTAATACATACATTTTTATCTTGGACCGTAAAGAAATTCTATTTCTTTTCCGCAGCAAAATATAACAAAATATTGACATTTGGAAGGTCTTGGCTCTTAAATATCAACTTTCCTCATCACTAGATAAATCAAAATCAAAGAAATGACACGTTAGAAGGTGTTCAAGGATAGCATAAGAGAATAACAAGAATGATTTTTTTTTAAATTATGTGAAAAATTATAAGAAAATGTACGAGAGCCTTAGAAAATTTCATTTGCAAAGGGAAGACATTTGTATAACGATAGAGAACAAATGAGGTAAAAAAATTAGGGACATCGAAGTATTTTCCACAAAACATTTTTCAACGTAGGTACCTTTTATGGGATTAATAACGGTGGATGAGGAAAATTTCACGAATGTCGTGTGTGTTTGAAAGCGAAAGCCAGCCACGTATTTGACTCAGGCGAGCACCTAGTTAAGAACTTGAATCATTCCTTCCTCGTCATCCTGAAACTCGCATAAGCAAAAATTATCCATAAAATTTCAGTCCTAGGGTTCTGAAGACTTCAATTATTTCCGCTTACCTCTATCTGGTAAAAAATAGCGAATTCCATCCAGAGGTATTAAAATAGTCTGCAATTAACAGCGTGACTACGATGTCATTTATTTGCATACAAACTATATGAGGTAAATCTTACTCAGATCCATAGATGAATACAATTAATTTGTCATGTAGAAGCTAGAAGAAGCTAAGCAGTTTAAAACCACGGAAATCTGATCAATTAAGATACATATAGGCACGCAAACGAATGAAGATAATTGGTGAACTACTTGGCACTTAATCTACTTCTATTCTCCTCCACAACCAATTCTCGAATGTTTCCAATCTCTTCTCGTCCTCCTTCCTTGGTGTCAAACGTTTCCGCACTGTAAAGCAACACTCTGCAAATCAGATTCCTTACTTGCCTGTTCTTCAAATTTTTACACACTGATCGTCTCATGAGCTCCTTCATATTCACGAACGCTACCTTTGTTTGAAAAAAAGTCTACTCCATGCGCACCGAAAAGTTTTCATTTTTATCTACATATATCTTTTCTTTAATCTTTTCTTATCTCATTTAAAAATCATTCATTCCTCGCCCACCATACCTGGCAATTCGTCATACATCCTCTTGTCCGTCCACTTCCACTCTCCTTCAGACCCATATTTCGAACGCTTCTATCCCTTCTCGTCCTCCTTCCTCAATGTCCACGTTTCCGCACCTTAAAGCTCTGCTCTGCATATCAGACAATCAACAAAAAAGTTAGGAATGCTTGGGACAAGGGGACTCTACTAAAGGGGGCATAAGAACATAGCGGTTAAGCGTTATACCATTTCGCGCGCTTTTAATTACGCTACTAGGCAGCTGTATCTTGTTCAGTGTGTCTTTCGCCATTAATCGCAGTGGAAGTGGTCTATTTTAGTTGATAATCGTCTCGGTGTAGAAGAATCTTCTTACAGCTGAGAATACAAGCATAGAAGTAAGGACTAAAGTTATCAGATGCTACATATGGATCATATTTTTCTATGGGAGTGAGGCTTGGACGTTGACAGCAGCAGAGAAGTCAAGAGTGAAAGCATTGGAAATGTGGTGCTACCGAAGAAGGAAGAGCTAAGAAGAGTGGGAGAAAAGAGATCTCTTCTAAAAACCTTGACCCGAAGACGGGACAACTTAGAAGACCACATTTTGAGGCATGATGGCCTGATGAAGACTATCGTAGGACAGTTTGAAGGGAAAAAAGGCAAGGGGCTGGCCCCGAATAAGTTACATGGGGCAGGTTATAAAGGATGTGAAAGAGAAGAAATACTTCGCTATAAAAAGGTTAGCGGATAGGAGAGAGAAATGGAGAGCTGCGTCAAACCAATCTTACGATTGTCGACTCATGATGATGATGAATCGTCTCGCACGCGTTAAATTATATATTTATGTTTATATGTTTCATTCGCTCAGTTACATATTACTATTTCCTCGTGAAAATGGTGGGTGGTTTTGAAAACCGATTTCAATGCTCACGGAGTGACAACAATGCCAGCGGCGGACTTGTGAGTCCTCCAATTTAATATTTGTGGTTTTGGGGTAAGACCGATTTAAAGGCCGATTGGAATGCATTATTAGGTTGAGAGGAGGAAGTCAGCGTGATTTTGTGACGGCCGGTGGAAGGGGAAAAGTCGAGGGTAAGGATCATGGAAGAGAAAGGAAAAGAGTTAAGGTTGCACGACGGATTGTCTCCCGGGGCGATAAAAAAATAGATAAATGGGGAATCGCACGGAAATGAAGGGGAAGTCGCAATTTGTTTGACGGAGCGAGGAGGGAAATAGGAAAAGACAGTAAAGAGAGAAAAAAAAGAAGCCATCCCACGCGTTCCAAGAAGCAAGAACACCTTTCCCTTACCGCACCCAATATGATAAAATCCCTCCCAGATTCCCTTTCGCCCCATATCCTTCACATTAATCGCCGACGAACGGACTTTGAATGTCAGTCGATAGAGAGCCCGCCTGAATATACTCAAAGAAGATGAGTTTTTATAGCTGCGAGCTCTTTCTTGAGAAAGTAATTTATACGTGGAGAGACAGGGCAATTCTTTCCATCCTGGGGGTGCATATATTACCTTCTAACCATCTCAATTCGCGACGCGGTGGATCGAATGAATGAAAATTACGAAAATGAAAATTTGTAAGGTCTAAATCAGCATCACAATGCACGTAATATAAATATAACCATACACAGAGAGGATACAGTTCCATTTACGGCCTCCTTCAGTCACAAATAAAAAATACCTTTTTTTAATGAAGTCTTCTCGGGTATTACACCGGTTCCATGTTGTCCGACGTCATGCTACTGAGTACAAACGCGCGAACTACAAAAATATTCCACAAATGTACACATGAAAATCCATTAAAGCTTATTTGACCGTCGCGTCGTTTAGCTATTCAAACAACCATTAACTTAGAAATAAATCAGATAACGATTGATAAAAAATTAATTGGCGGTTTTCCGGTGGGGTGAACTCGCCTGCAAAACCGAAGGTGGTGCGCTCGAGTTCCGCCTGGGTAGGTACCCCATATTCATGTGGGCATGGGTCTTTGTGACCGTCCTACGCATGTAAAGAATACAATTTTATAGCTTTTTTCAATTTGTTACTCGATCAAGGGTTGGCCAAAAATTGATTAAAATTTTCCAATAAAGAAGAGAAGATGAAATTATTTCTCCTTCGCAACTGTCAGTTCCTTTGTTTTTCTACCTTTGTAATAAAGAAGAGAATTAGCACTCTGTTTTGATACATTAGCGAGATATCGTTCTCGAGTCATGATCATAACAGTCACCTTCGATGCGTAAACTTAACTCGCACGGAAAAGATGAGTATTGTGGTAGAATATGGAATGGAAACCCTACTAGATATTTGCACTGCCCGCATTGTTCCATAGTAATCATGGTGGCTTGAATTCAAGGGGCCGTGCCATCGTCCCTGCCCCGTCTGCATTCACATTGGATGATACTAAAATTGCTAGACTTTAAAGAGCAACATGCAAATCAAAATAACATGGAAGGGGCATTGATTTTGCTCATCGTCACTATATCATTTTGGGGAGGATATTGAGGTACTCCCCGACTCCCCGACTAACGAACGAGATACGTTCCGAAGACTTGGACGTAGATCAAACTAGTCGTAAGATAGGAATGATACATACGTACGCACAGGTATAAAATTATTTACAGGCCAAATTGTAGTCTAAATCGCTGCTGCGTCGAATGACGTAGATTCACTCTGTGAATTATCCGTACTTTCTTGGATATATTCTTCTCGTGTATTAAAAATTCTTCAATTTATCACATCATCGGGTTGGATGGTCCATGTTGGACGACGTCATGCTAAAATTCTTTCCTAGCGATACATCTGCGATACGGGTCTGACAGTAGAGTCGCAACTGAAGGGGAATCTTCGCTACTTCCGTCTTTACTTACTGGAAAGTTCCTTGGAGGAAATCGCAGCGCTAGGTGGATCGAAAGGATATAAAGACCGATTGACCAAGGTGGAGGTTTAAATCCACCTCCATAACAATGATATCAACAAGGTCAGACGTTTGAATAACTGTTCCGGTAGCCATTTAGGCCGCCACTACCTGTGTCACGAAAAATAATTATCATAAAAATGACACGTTTGCGTAACTTGTGTAATGTGATATTTGTGAGAAAAGGAAACTTATCAAATAAATGACTGTACTTGATTGGAACAACTAAACCTAAGGGAAAAAAATAACTGAAACATTACAAGATTAACGTGGCTTAATTTTTTAAATTTGGGTTATTGAAATTGTTATTGATATTGAAAGTAATTTACATCGATTTTATGGATTTTCCAGAATGATATTTGAAGGAGACGAATGACAATTGAGGCCATTATCGCCATTAGGGAAGGGTAGGAGAAGGAACGATGGAGTGAAACCCGGCGTCGGTCTGCGCATACTCTTTTCTATAGGCGTCTTATAAGCCGTCAGCTTAACGTCCCATAAGACGGACGTAGAGATGTACTTGATGTACCCTCCACAAAGGATTCAAGCAGGGATCGGGCAGTCCATTAAAAAATCTATTTCGCAGCTATGAACTGAACCCGGGCCCAAAAGTCTGGAATCCAACACTAGCCACCCCACACTTCATAGTAATCGACACTATTCACTTAAACACCGACCCAGGTTGCAAAAAATACATCAGGGCCATTATCTGGGCAATAATTCATCAGGTATTAATAGTCTTGAGACTGCTCTTAAAGAAAGGCGCCAATAGGACCAAATCTAAACGTCCCACCAGAAGACAGAGTGCTGTGCTTGAAGCGCCCTCCACAAAGTATTAAATTACACTACACCAACTCGATCCCTTTCGACTTTTCCAACTGTCATTAATTACAAATGTTTAAAGCATTACTAGTTAGCACAATATAGACAACTTCAAATAACTCTATAATAAGTAGTATTTAGCATAAATTTGTAGATATTTGACAAAATAATTTAGCGCCAACAACTTTCTCCACTGCTGCGCTTCGGCTCAACCATCAGAAATACTTACAGTACCTATGTATGAGATATTCCATGAAAGTGCTTATTACTCCAGACCGTCACATTGTTTTTCAGATTAGAAAACTAAAATATCTACAGTTAAAACATAAGGAAAGCGAGGAAGATATACATTATGGGCAAAAAACAAATATTGAACTCACTCAGTGATTCAACCCGAAGATTGGTTTGTATAGATGAGGGTAGAGCTCACCCCCGACTAAGCCACAGGCGTGTGAACATCACACATTCACGGTTGGGGGTCACTTTCTTTCCCCAGGCCATTTCGCACTTCGGGGATTTAATTTGGAGCTGTCCAAAGGCTTCACCATTTTACGCAACGGTCTTAAAGGTACAAGTACTTTAAGTTCAAAATAAAAATACTAAAAATGTAAAAATCATTAACATTATTTAAAAAAATTATAAACTAGCGAAACAATTTTTGCTACATTCCCAGATATTTTATATAATTCATCAAATATCTATTAAATCTGATCCCTTACAATAAAAAGTGACGTCGAAAATTCATTCCAGGCGAATAGCGCCATTTTAAAAATACCCGTAGTTTAGCTTGTTTTTTTACACATTCGGCAATGCCTTTGACCCTTTAAAGAGCGAACTAACTTACCAACTGATTTTTATTATTTTCAGGGATATCCAATTTGTTCTACAACTAATTGAGAGATATTACGAAAGAAAATCCGGCCAAAAAGTTTTAACTGCGTTTTCAAGCATGTTCCCAAAAGGGAACACACCACAAAAATTCGTTATTACTTGGAAAATAAACGTAGACTTGACCAAAAACTAAGTTTTACAACATAATATACATTGATATTTTTAATTTGATTGATTAAAATGAGCATTTGTCACTGGAATACGGGAAAATATCGAATAAAGCGCATGCTCACTACAGAGTTGATGAAAATAATCAATTTCAAAAATGAATAGTTCACATCCGATGTATACACAAGTCATGCGATTCACTTAAAAAAAATACTTCCATACTTTATTTACATTACAAAAGCTATAAAAGTAATAACAGATACGTAATATAATTTTCATGAATTTTTATAAATCCGTTCCCAAATGGAAACATAGACTATAAACGGCTAAGGGTATTTTTTTTATTTTAGGAGGCAATTTCCCTAAAAATCTGAAACATCGAATGTCATGTGCATACCGAATGGGTAGTGACCCATCGACAAGGTGGCCACTGACAGCCGAGTATGTCAGAGCAAATAATAATGCAACAGAGGAATTACCACTTGGTCCCTAGATATGGTGTCACTTAAGATTCTATCAATAATATTGAAAAATGCTGTTTTCAGGGTTATAATTGACATAAGCAAACTTATTGCCTCAAGTTACTCATAGCTATAAATATTTTCATGAATTAGCTTTTCATGGCTAGGCCTAAGATAATATTTCTCATGAGAAGTCGTGCGTACTTACCACAGTGCCAAAGCAAACGAAATAAAATGAGCATTTGAAGTCGATGGCGTTGCAAAAGAAACATCACAAGTACTCCAACACTAAATCTAGCGTGCAAGGCAGGAAATGCAGAATCAATTCCAAGCATAGAGCGTTCACCTTCAAGATTCGTCGCTATGTATCACCAGCAGCGTAGGTATATCGTTTGGAGAGCTTACCATGTGTTATCACTCAAAAACCATTCAAAAAAGTTTGCTAAAGTCGCCAATCGCGTCGCTGACGGGCAGAGAGATTCATATTTTCACGAATAAACTAGCTTTTAACTGAAATCAATGCCTGAGATGATGTTTTTCAACTATATAATAGCTTTTTAATGCTATCCCTCGCGTATGTAAACATAATATGGTATTTATTGAGAATAAATTGATCACTCTTCACTCACCGTCACGCTACGGACCTTTATGAAAACAAATTAAAAAGCGATTAAGCGGCAAAAATAATTACGTATCATCGCGAGGGATCGGAATTCCTTTATCTAAAATCCTTGGTCAAAGCAAACACGATTATTCGGAACGCGTTTTGGATATCAGAAGTATAGCACACGGTTACGTAGCGATCCTTTAGCAAACTAGCTGAGTTAAGCATGGACTGAGGAAAATAGTTCTTCTTCGACGATTTTATCATTTTACAGATCGTACAAAACAATCATTGAGAAGGGAAATAAAGCTCCACCTATCGGCCTTTTACATGCATAAAATTTCCTCTGTGTACCATCTCCGACCCACACGCCCGTGAACACTTGACCTGATAAAGTTTCCGAATGACCGGCGAAGAAAGAAAAACAAATACATGGGGTGGTTTATGGGTATTGGACTGCCTACGGAGAGCTATGTGCAAGTCAATACGACATGGAACTCGGTGATTCCGATATAAAATGTGTCGTAACTCCGAAAATCAATTGGAGAACGGCGCCATAAAGACAACGGGACATGTTCCTATTCCCTCTTCCAATGCAGCAGAATTATAAAGCATCTCAAAACAGACGTTCATTTATCATTCCTACTCAACATGGACGACTTTTTTGAACTCACATAAAATGTATTGTGAAGAACTTTTTCAGCTTCCATTAGCATCACATTTTTCATTATTTCATACCCTTGAGTCGTACTTCAACTGTGATGGCCTACTTGTACAATACAACTGCATTTAGCCTAGAAAAAAATTCTCTTCTCCGAAGCACAAGATCTTCTGGAGTTTATGTGAGACCTTTACCATCTCATAGAGTGTGTTCTCACATTTTTTATCGGATCAAAAACTGAAAAAAAAAATAAATGAAGCCTCACTCACGAAAATCATAAATTGAAAGGAAATAGGACCGTATATGACGAGGATTATTACAAATTCCTATAAGAGAGCATTCCAACTTTAAGATGCGATATAAAAAATGAAATAACTCAAAACAGTCTTCATATCAATGCACGTGAACAGTAAGTCTTTGGCGTATGCAAAATGCATGATTCATCAAAAAGCTAATTTAGGAGCAGTTCCTTTTACTCGATTTTTATTGAGACGGATTTTACTGAGATTTCTACTACATATATATAAATATTTCCCAAGATTATATGAAATAAGCTTTGGGACTACTTCTATTCAGCCGAACCAGAAATATTTTTAAATGCATTTCTTCTTATTTGACCAAATCTCTTTGAGATTTCTCACCCGCACTTCCCAAATTAATTTCTTAAAAAAAACTTATGAATCGTAAAAATACCTCTCTTCCTAATGCATGGCAAATTACAAAGCTTCTTGAAACTAAATATAAAAATAAATGAATACCCAAGTAAAAACATTAGAAGCTGACGAACCAAAACCATGCGTGTTAAATTTTACCACCAACACAACGCCTAATCCACTTGAATTTATGTGCAAATTCTTACCTTTATCCAAATGTTGCATTTAACCGAGAAAACAAATATATTTCACATAGAGTAACCGAACTGCTTAATTTCAATGCTGTACTTTACTTAAGTTACTGTACTTACGCAAGTTCAACCCAACGGTCAATTACTTCAAAATACGTTATTAAAAAAGTCAAAAGGATCTAACAAAAAACTGAAATTAATTCAGGTTCTTGGATTTATAAGTCTGATTTAAAATTATGATACCAAAAATCTGATTACGGATCCAAAAGAATGTTAAAATGACACTAAAATTCAAATCATTTAAATTTATTTCAACATAAATGGTTAGCAGTGGTGTTAAGATAAGAATTCTACCACTATCACTGCCAGCGATTCCGCGGATGATATCGCTGGTTACTGCAAACGCCAGCGGTTACTTCTTTACTCGAGCAAGTACGTCAATTTGCCCTGTTCGTAAAGCTTCTCAGTATCCGAAGCTCCACCAATGCACTCGCCCCGAATAAACACTCGAGGCACGGTGCGGGCACCTGTTCTCTTCGCCAGGTATTCTTGAATTTCGGAGCCATTCTGCATCTGGTCCAACTCGAACGAAGTGTATTTGCAACCCAGGGACGAGAAGAGATTCTTCGCCGAGACGCAAAATGGGCAGGTCGACTTGGAAAACAAAACTACCTTGTCGCCTTTGATCTTTTCCTCCACGAATTTTCCGACGTCCTCATCACCCATGAGTTGTTAGATATGGGCACTAATAGGTTTCACCACAAAAATATGCGATTGTACACTTTTTATGACAAGATTGAACAGCGTCTTATCAGAATTGATTGCACACAAGATAATTTGACAGTGATAAACAGCACCAAAGACAAATAAACAGTATCTTTTGTGTTTAGCAACCAAACATTGTTTGTTTTCTTAAGTTGCTATGACGCTACTAATAATAGTCCTGGATGGCGGCAAAATAGAATATCAACGCCAGCGAGTGAGAATTCTAGCTTTATTTTGCCAACGAGATGGAGTCAGTAAATGAAAATCCATGTACGCTTTTATGTAATGTAATATTTTTATTTATAAATAACAACTAATGCTACTGCCGAGAGCAGTAACAGTCCAAGCGATTAATTATCCAATGCCGTGCACGATATTTTCAGCATCTAATTTAATAGCCAATTCCGGTGAATTACATAACCTCCAAGGAAAATCTTTTCCCTTGCAGTTATAAAAAAACAATTACTAAATGGAAAGAGATATATATGAATTTGAATAGCTTCACTTCACTAAGATTATGTGCGTATAACACTTAAAGTGACATATTTTCACTCAGGGCCCCCGCGCACTGGCAACTTTTATAAAGCAACTATTTAGTTGCTTTGAGGAAGTCCCTATGACACACACGGCAGTTGCGGAAACTAAAAAGTCGCCCGTGCGCGGGGCCACAGTCAATGCCGTGTGTTTCATTTGAACTTCCACAAAGCAACTAAATAGTTGCTTTGTAAAAGTTGCCAGTGCGCGAGGGCCCTCACTCTTGTGGCTGAAAGTAATAGTTTGACATTTTATGCTCTACACTGTTCTTAATAATCAACACTTTTCGTCTTTTTCTACAATTTCTATCTCCTATCTTACCTCCCTCGATCTTGTACCTCAACAGCTCCGGTTTTGGATCTCCTTCTTGTTAGCCATAAATGAACTTCCTCATTTACATTCTCACATTGTCATTTACACTGATGTTCAAGTTCTCTTTGAACAAAATCACAACTAATTTCATTGAACGACGGAAACATTAGACCATGAGCATTTATGATCGACTGAAAATGTTGAAGGGGATATAATCATTCAACGACACGAGATATTTGGTACTTTAGGCAGAATGTTGTGACAATGATTAGCATTCCATAAAACGTAAGTAGCTCACATCAAATCTCTTCAAAAAATGGAAGGCTTGAGGTCACCATAATAATTACTGGAATTTGAAAAACTTCGCGACAAAGTGGAACATATTCAAACTGAAATTATTCTATCTTTCGCTCGAGACTAAATTCTAAATCAACATTGGTGTCCTCACACTGAGATTCTTGGTCAACTTGCGTTGCATTCTTTTCGCATAGATTGGAGTTTAATATTTCACTTCCACCGAGGGATTTTCACGCTTCAGTACTCGACCAAGATAGGCATTACGCATATATGAACTGCGCAGTGTAAAAGTTTTCTGGACAGAAAGTGAATACATTTTCCTGCAGAGAAAATTAATAAATACATATTATAAACGAGAAAAAAAATAAATAAAAAATAACTTATTGAATTTTACAGCGCACTGTATTTTTACGTGAAAAACTCAGCATGCCTAATACGCCTAAAATATTTCCAAGCAATTCAAAATGGATTCACCTCAATACATAGAAAAAAAGCAAACATTTTCTGAACAGAAAAGTATACATTTTCCTGCAGTGAAAATTAATGAATACATATTATAAACGAGACAAAAAATTAATAAAAAATAACTTATTGAATTTTACAGCGCACTGTATTTTTACGTGATAAACTCAGCATGCCTAATACACCTAAAAAGTTTCCAAGTAATTCAAAATAGATTCACCTCGATAAATGGACAACCCGCAGCAAGAGCAGCTAAAATATATTATATCACATACAGAGCAATGCATGAAAATATATAATCCCCTATTTCACATTTCTTAATTAATTTTTAGAATGAAATATATGCTATTTCCCGCTGATTTTTTTGTTATTTTTTCCTTTTCTTCTGAACTATTCCCTTTCAAACATTAATTGCATGGTTACTGAATTCATAAGCGATGGAACTATTTATATATTGAAAATATAAATTTATACAGATGGAATCTGTTCAAGTTTTCATAAGTCTAGCATGTTCCTTCAATATGCACTCGTCTATCATCTGTGGTCACTAACAGTAAGACATTCGAGTTAAACTGAAGAGAGAAAAATACCGCAATGAGGAAAAGAAAAAACTTGTAAGGCTCGTTTCATGAAAGGCAACGGATGGAGACCGTATCACTAGCCTATCGAGTAGCCTGACCCGGTCAACGCTCGGACTCCTAAAGTCGGTCAAAGGAGAAAAGGCGCAGAGAACTGATTAAAACCCTCGATTCCAATCAATCCCGCTTGTTTATCCAAGACTTCCCAAAGTTTTCCTCTGGACCCCATTTTATCGTCCTCCATTCAGAGCAATCTGCCCTTGTTTTGCACGTTACGATAAACATGTGATATACCCATTGACCGGCCGAATCCATTACTGAATGCATAATTAAGGAAATGAGGTCGTCAAACCATAGAATCAACGATATGAACTATCGAGAATTTCACCGACACCCAGCAATTATATAACATTATGAATTAGTTTCGGTCTTTTGATTTTTTAAATTATTTTTTCTTGCGATTAAATTGAACCGTAAAAAAAGCAAGCGAAAAAGTCAAAAAAAAACTAGAATATAGAACTGCACGCGCTTACAAAATAGAACACAAGATATTCGTTGATTCCGCAACCAATGCTGTTCGTCAAGCCATTTAGAGCGGGGAACACGAATTATTGAGTAAAGAGTTTACATTATTTGAACTGTCCCTGCTACGTGGCATCTACTCTACTTATGGCCGTTTTCTAAAGTTCTAAAGAAATTTCCCCTGAAGGCGCTCACTTTTTAAAAATGAAAACGGTGCGTCATTTCCCAAACACAACACGTTAGTTATGGGAAAACTTTAAATTATCTTCCTGAAATCATGTTGTCGTGCCATTTTTAAGGAAACTTGGTACAGTTTTAAGCGGATTTTCCAAAAAGGGAAAAGATATAAACATAAGACTGTAAATGAAAGTGGACAAAATTGACTCAATAACAAATAGTAGACGTTTAAATCATTAAATAGTTCCATCAGCTTCTTGCAATGAATTTAATTTTTTAATCTTAAGTTTTCAATATTCTAAGGGTGAATTATTTAATGCAAACAAACACGATCCCTCTGAGCCACATTACTTGTCGGAGGGTTCTGCATACATGCATACAATGGGGCAAATAACAAAATGATAGATTTAAAAAACCTTAAAAACAAGAATTTTACCGAAATCAAATAATTTACAATACTGCCAAATTATAATGTAACCAAAATTAAGTTTAAAGTCTGTTAGCCATTTATGCACGGAAAATAAAATTGTGAACCTGTACCTACAGTCAAACGTCAGGTTAAATGAAAACACAGTTACCTTAAATTTTAAATTGAACTCTTTTAAGTCATTCATAAATATTCATCTAAATGTTTTATCTCACTATTTAAACTGGAGTTTCTTTAATCTTTGATCTTTTGAGGCCTGTTGACGACTTCGCCGGAAAGGCCCTAAAGTAATCACTTCGCCCCTGGATTGCCTAAGCCGAAGGGTTTAAGAACTTGATGATTCCTACAAGATATTTTCGGCCTGTTTTTCCCCGATTCGCTGCGTGAAGCCTAAGAGCTATCGGCTAATTTCAGTCATCAACTGCACGCGCTTACAAAATAGAACATAAGATATTCGTTGATTCCGCTTTCGATTCGGTTCGTCAAGCCATCTCGAGCGGGGAATACGAATTATGGAGTAAAGAAGCAAGCGGTTCCACGAGCTTGATCGCAAAATACACACTGATATTATTAACATAAATAAACCTTAATCACTACTCTATTTGCCTCCTGACCCAAAAAAAAGGGTTACAACAAACGAAAGAGGATAATAACATCCCATCCACACAATTACGCACCCGTGCTCATTTTAGAAACTGGACAATCAACCCGGGGCTAAGATTTTCTTTAAGAGGTCGAGAGCCCGAATATTTTGTATTAAAGAGAACACATCATTCCCCCTTGACTGGTCTTTTTTTATTTTTTTGCGGCCCATGCGGAACTATTTTAACACTTGCGCTAATATCTTGAAACTTTTATTGTGTTTGGAGTACAACTGATTCAACATTTTCACGTATCTAAAAAATTAAAAATCCGAGAACATTTTTAAATTTCACATGAATTTACTTGCGATTTTTCATCCATATCTGCATAAAACTTAACGGAAATGAACGAATTTAGTTCCACCTATTATTTATTAAAGTTCTTAATTTTTCGCGGGATAAACGCATTCTCATATCTTCCCGCACGGAAAAATAAGGCTCATGATTCCTGTCAGACTTAGAAAAGCACACAGGTTCTAGGATGATGCTCTTTACGTCGCTCTGCAAGCTACTCTTTTGAAAGAGAGGTTTTAGATCCAAAGAAAATCATAACTATCAACCTGATTGCATTACAAAATGATCATGATCGGGATAAGTTATAATTAAGTAAAAATTTAAATTGCTCATCGAATTTCTGATGAACAATCATTGACACATGATATGATAAGTTTAAAAAAACAACTATTGAATAACCAAAGGTCAGAATCAAGACGAGCAAGGAGAAATATGACATGCTCGGCAATTTCCAATTCAATTTTTTTATCAACTCCATGCATTCTTCCATTTCTTTTTCCGGCTACCCAAATGAATTTCCAGAGTTACTAACCTTCTTAATTATTTCAAGATCACTTCGCCCAATTTTTAATTGCAATTATTAATCTTAAAAATGTAGTTTACTGGATTATACATGGTATAAGTAAGTTTATTGACTCAAGTTACCCGTAGCTATTAGTATTTTCATGAATTAGCTTTCCATGGCTAAGCCTAAAATAATAATATTTCTCATGAGAAGTCATGCGTTCTTACCATAGTGCCAACGCAAACGTAATTAAGTGAGCATTTTGTAGTCGATGGCGATGAAACATCACGAGTACTCCGACACTAAATCGGGCGTGCAAGGCAGGAAATGCAGAATCAATTCCAAAGATATAGCGTTCACCTTCAAGATTCGCAGCTATACATCACCAGCAGCGTACGTAAATTGGCAAGATAAGGAGAACTCAAAATGGCGGCGGAAGCTTTGACGGAGCCATCGCAATAACTCTCCGAACTCCGAGAATCAAACTCGCGTTCGGGTAGAGTTTTAATGCACCAAGTTTGGCTCAGCCTCCAAAGCTACGACGAATATTCCTCAGTTCCCTTAAAGAGACCCACTTGAAACAAAAACGTACCGGATTTCCAAGGGTAAAATACTAAAGATAGATATCTATAACGGTGGCAGCTAAACCGGCGCATAAACTTACACCACAATTACCAGCACCAGAATCTCACCAACGATAAGAGTGGATGGATGCTACAAATATAGCTCTTTCGGGCCTTCATCCGGGAAATTTTACGCCATTCTAAGTTATAAAGTAAACCAATAAGTAGTACACATGACTTAGGGAAATGTGTATTATGAGCTTATGTACCCGGAGAAGCCAATAATATATATGGTTTCAGACATATATCACAAAATAAAAACCGATTCACGCGAACAATTTCAAATTAATTTGATATTCTTTGCATTGATATATCTTGGAAAGCAAGAAAATTAGATTTTCATGGATTAACATGGGTGTCTGTAGATTCTGGAATTATTGATAAATGCATCGAGACGCTTTATAGCGATAGGTACCTAATTCAAATAAGAATGTTATCTTGTGCATCGATGATTCTTTCATCTGGGACTTTGTAGGAAACATGTTATTTTCCTTATTTACAATGGCTGTGTGCAATGATAGAGTGGGTAATTAGAAGGACGGCATAACTGAATATGATATGTACTTATAATGCAAACACCTCTATCTTGAGTTCTGGGCAGAACGAATGCCAAATTATTTCTCAGCCAGCGCTTCTGCAAATTTATTGCTATTAACAGGACTTGGAACTAAATTAAAACACATTTAAATAATTTAACCTACAAAAATATAGGAATGTTACAAAATTGAATTTTAATTTTCTGTAAAAATTCATCTTATTCTAAATGATTCATAGGAAGAATTTCTAAGTACTTTTAGTACATTTTACCACACCACGAACATCTATCCAAAATATTCAAATACGTCATCCATCACTTTCCACTGCTTGAAGGTAAATGATTGATTTCGCCTGTTTATCAATATTTTATAAACTTATTAGCCTTAAAGATGGCATACCTTCGTTGTTCGGGAGAAAAAGGAATCTCTAAACATATACATTTCCCAAAATAACTCTCTTCATCGTTTCCATCGGTCCAAGAAATATGTTACGGTTCTAAGATGATATTATTCTAGCATTTCTGATAGATATCTCTGGTTTTAACTACTCAAGCAATCCAAGCGTTGCGCGTAGCCTCCGAGTCTCCAGCGATTCATAGACTAATTCGTGGTACAGGTATGTGACGCACTCAGTTTGATCGTCGTAGATTCTAAGGTATCGCGCCTTTTCCCATTGTAATTTATTTAGTTTCCTCATAAAATATCTCCAGGCCGAGTCCCGTTTGCTGGTCGCGGCCGCATCCAATCGCAGCCAGACAAATGCAAAGTAGCACCTCTCATTCACTTAAACATATTTCCCATTCTTCTTATTAAACGCATCAAGTATCCATGCTACTTCAGGACTTTGCCACAAATATGCCTATAAATAAGAGTTCTCCACGATATGTTTGAAGTTACCTTAACTCTCACATATTTATTTCACTTTAAATTTTGCCTCTTAAAATATATGGATAAGAAAGGATTGTTTGTGCAATTTTTCTCATAGAACTTCGAATATTCAAGTATAATGGAGAGTAATTCCAACTATTTTGAAGAGTTTGAAAGAAAAAAAATTTACCACACATGGAAAACTTCACTGGTACCCAGGTTCTAATGCGTGTCCCATAATCATGGGAACCTCGAAGATCACGCCAAGGATGTCAAAATACAGGCAGTGGCGAAGGCCTTTAGAACACCAAACACTGAAAATTACCTTTTCTCTTCAGCCCGTCCATTCCAAAGTTAAAACAATTTGACACGACATATAATTCTGAAAAAAATAGCAATGAAAAAAAACTGATTATTTCAGCAGAAACTTTCTGGAAATTTTGGATAACACGAAGTTTTGAAATAATAAACTGTAATTTCCATTAAAATTCTATTTTAAACTCACACAACAAGTTAAACCATATTGTGGAATGTTCGTGCTCGCTGTCCTAGTGCAAGGGATGGGCTGTAGGTATATTACAGACAACTGAAGTTCAGTGGAAATTAGAAAGTTGATCAAGTTGAAATTGAATCATGAAGAAATGAAATATTTCAACTCGTGAATCAATATCCAGAACATTTTAATAGACTTCGAAAGCTAATTTTGAATGCTATCCCATGTTACCCTTCAGTGACAAAAACCTACGGAATATGTATATGTAAATTGTATTCCCGCGAATTTTGGAAAATACACGTTCTTTGGAGAAAATCCGAGTTCTAAAGGTTCGACCTCTCGCCACCAGAGACTGCTGCGGAGCATAAACTTGAGACGATTATCAGCGCCTTTCGACCGAAACGGCAAAATGCCGAACTAGAAAGAACGGGCGACCTAATTACTCGAAGGAGTACTCTGGCGGCTGATTTGCCCTCCCCATGGCACATTCATACATCGCGTGCAGACAAACGAAGATGAGGGATAGAATTGTCTCGCACGGACAGACGAAATAAAAAAAGAGCGCGGCTCGCAATTTATTTGTTCAGAGGGCGTGGGCGACTGGGGCGCCACATGACGCCGTGGCCGGAAACACCGACGCAAAACAAAGGAGGAGGAAGATTGTCCGCTCTTGAACCAAATGAAACATAGCTCCCGCTTGCCGTGTCATTTTTCAAACTCACTGTCCAAGGTTACATCATTTCTCATCCAATTTCTTGGGTAATGGCATCACCCAAGAACTGAAACATTCAACATAAATAATAGCATTCCTCCTGAAATCATGTTTTCAATTTCCAATTTTAGCATTTAAATTAAGCCACTCAAACTTGAGTTCAACACTACACAGCATTTCAGTTGGAATTTTCCAATTAAAATATTAAAATTATAATACTTCACTCAACATTGAGTACATGCCTTAATTTACACTTCGCTCCTTAACCTAATCGCATCCACATGATCCCGAGACAAAACTTAATTCGGCGAAGTCCACTACAATTCTACCAACCCCTACCTCCAATCCAGCTCTATCATTTCGATTCTAAGCCAACAAAAAAATAATTTACTTATTATCACGCCAACAAAAGCAGCGCCATATAGTTCATTGAATCAGGGTTTTGTGACAAGCCAACAACTAAACGAATCCCAGTAAACGAAACAACTATTATTCAGCTTCTATAAAATTACTAGCCAACTATTTTGTGTTCTGAATGCCATTTTCCACTTATAACAAAGTATCAAATTAAATTTTTCGGAAAAGACGTCATATTCAACTTAACATAAAATGTCACATTCCATTACATCTGGAACATTCGGAAAAACGCGACTTTCTCGAAATATGTGATCTTCTGAATAAATATCATCAATTATTGGTATTACATATTTCTAAATTCCTGTAAGGAGTGAATCCCTAAATGTAAGGCGCGAACCACAAAAAAACTATATACGTAAAGACGCACTAGCATACTTATCGTTTCTTTCGAATTCTTCCGAAAGCCTTCCATTCTTTATCTTACTTTTTTACTTTACGGATCAAATTATCGTGGTTTCAATGCATGTGTCAAATTCAATTCAACTGTCATTAAATCAAACAAAGTTGTATTTTACATTAAAACTAGTTGTAAAATCTGTAATGTTTATAATATTTGGGCAAAAACCATTAAAAATCGAAAAAATGGCATATATGCTAAAAGAAAGTAGGTATCTAAAAAGGTGTAAACAGGAACGAATATAAACAGGGCTGAGTTTTGATCAAATTCACAGAAAATTCAGTACTTAATACGTTAAATGCATCTAAATGATTCCCCCTCCGAGTACTTCATGGCGTTCATCAACATCTATATCTACATAATACCCCGCAAGCCGCCTAAAAGACGTGTGGCAGGGGGTGTTAGGACACCAGCCGTCTACGCATAAAAATTGAAAAAACCAGTAAACCATAACCAAGGTTCTTGTCAAGGGTAATAATATAATGATCCGTATGGTCTAGGAGGGATAAGAAATACCTTTAAACAGTACGAAAATTTCATATATATTTTGCCCCTTTAGGAAGTCCAACACGTCTTTGGGAGAAGCAAAATTGGATTTAACAAGGGTTGCATAAAAATCAAAGAAATGATCACCACATGAATTAAAGTACCAGGTCATGTAATTTCTGACTGCTCCATTTACGAGTTGAGAGATGAATAAATTTCCCACTATCGGCCAGCATCGACTTTCGACACGCTAACTCGCGTTTTCACATTGGGAGAAGTTTGACCTTAAATTCTCCATCTGAAGGTGAGGCCAATACAAGACAGTTCCAGTCTAAATCATCATCCTCATTAGAATTCTAACACTCTCTTACCATATTCATAGACATGCATTAGTAAACAATAATATGAATTCGCAATTTTATTTCTTCAATCATCGTCTGGATGTTCCGGAATAGAATCTTCGATGCTGACGATAAACCTAAACGAAACAAGTAAAATCCTTAACTATTTAAATTAACTCACTTTCTAATTCTACAAATTTTCCGACTAATAATGAAGTTCCATCCATCTAAAACGGATGGCCCGATCAAACGTCGTCTCACCCGGCCTCAAATTGAGGTTAGATTCTCACTAGCCTATTTTAAGGTCGCAGGATCGAAAACAGTCCGGTAAGGGTCCCTCTTAGCAGGCCACTGATGTAAGTGATCGCGAATCGCCAAATGGTAAATCTCCGCAATATAAATGTCATGATGCGCTGCTTCATGGAGTATAAGAATTAAAAAATGCGTGTGCAGTTTACTTAGAGTGATGAAAATAGTAGAAGGCAGGAAACAAACACCCTCTATGGTGTGGTGCTCATATGGGGATCCTTTTACGTACTGATGATTGGTCACCCCCTGCCTAACACCCAAGAGGTGACTCGCAGGATATTATGAATATGTAGATAGGGTTTTTGGGTGAAAACAGCACCCTTGATACATTGGAACACGGCCTATGCCTCTTGGTTGCCGTTGTTCCTGGATTGTCTGTTTACATTCACGATGGACAAGCTAACAGCCCCTTCGCAGGACTCTTAAGGGTGGTACGTAAAGACGCAGTGACGCGAACAACAAGATCCAAACAGTGATCAGTCATGACAGTTCACTTATAGCGGTTAACTACGCCAACTCATGTCAACACACGCGTCCTCTTAAATTCCATTCCCTTCATTACGCACCCCATCACGGGTGGGTGGAGAGGAGACTATAACACTCCATCAGTCGACCGACACGCCATCTGCCGAGACCGCAGACACTCCGCATCCTTCCCGCCCGTGGAATACGTCAGAATTCACGATGAGTTGGTCCCAAGAGATTGGGATGGGAGGTACACCCACCTCGAGCCCCGTGGGGTCTCGTAAGGGTCCCTCCCTGCCCCCCCCCCTAAAAAAAAACAATTCGGTTGCCTCGGTGGTTAACAGGCGCGCTAGTATCCCGAGTGGGTGTGTGTATATATATTTAAGGGGAGGTAGGTAAGGGATAGTGGTCAGTATTGGCTAGCAAACAACTGCCGTGCGAGATGCGACATGACTAGAGGGTCGAGGAAAGAGCGGGCGGTTCATTGCAACCAACAGCAGCAAGTAGTCGTCGGCACAGCGGTATATCCACCCCACAGGTAGGACTCTTAGGGGACACTTTAACACTGTTTCGTTAAAGCCTGAATCACAAGATATTTTTTCCATCGCTAATAGTGATAGCTCAATCAATATTTTTCTATTCCAAGTTAAAAGTGGCTTTTCAATCGCTGTAAGCGGTCGTGCGTTCTGATTGACTGAAAAATGGTCGCAACGATCACAGCGATGGTTTCGGCCAAGGGCATTGCATAGAGGAGGCCCAATTCCATCCGATGGAAGCCTGATTTCTGTTGCCACTTCGGTCGCATTTTAATCAGTTTTCCAATGTCCGCGGCGCGGTGATGAGTGCAATAAGATCCACTTTTTTCCAATATTTTGCAGTATTTTCTTTGTAATTGCGAGGAATAGCTTTGAAGAGTTATGAATTTGATAAGCGACATCGTCATGAATGTATATTTTGGTCGACAACCCTAATTATACCTACCATATTTACCCGTGAAACTCGGATCAATTTGTCCGTCAGCGACGCGAGTGGCGATTCCTGTAAACCCATTCAAATGCGCGGTGGGTGACAGCACATTTAGCGGCCGACTTGAGGATCCACTATTGTAATATTCGTGGTTTCAACGACGGAAAGAGGACGTGCCGAGAGATAGATAAGTGGATACCATTCCCATTGGAAAATTAGAATTGGAATAGAAAACGATCGCGTGAAATGATAATTTTTCCGCCATAATTGTAGCGAACCCTTGACCTATCGCTCGAAAGGGATGGAAAAAAATTACCGCGTGATTAAGGTATGAGTTTTTTCTGAGCATAAAAATCTGATTTAACGATGTCTTCCACTTAAGGTTACCAGTTTAACTATAGTCTGTATACCGTAGGGTGGCGTAGGGGCCCGCCAGCTACCCGAGTCGGTCCGCGAGCCGCGATCGCCGGGGGGAGGGAAGGACCGACCATAAAAACTCTATGATACCGACTCAGGCAGTTGGCGGGTCCGCGCGCCACCCTACGGTATACAGACTATAAACGTTATTCTGACTTTTCTTCACTTTAACTTTAAAATAGTCTCAAGATTAGGCAACGAACGGTTCACGTTATTGTTAACGCTTACTAAACATCATAAAACTGGCCCTTAACGGCAGAGAAAAAATATTTTAATTATAATATTGCCTTCATTTCACGCATATATAAGCCCTTCTCTTCCGATGAACTCTAATTTTTACAAACACAAAAATCTATCACGTTACTAACACTTTTGCGGTCCGAAATCGTAAATATTAATGGCTTTTGGGGAACTCGCATTAATATTTTCAAACAGCCAACGTTTCCTCACCTATGCCGGAGACCTCATCAGGAAAAATGACCGTATCGCCTTTATTGAGCATCAATTTATAGGTGGTGGATGCAGACTCAGTGTTTTCTGACTAGACGTCTCCCTTTCAAGAAAAAAAATTGGCCATTTTTAGTCACCCTTTCCTCTTTCTTTCCATGCCATTTTTGTGCCCGGATATATGCATTACGCATCACAATTTAGCGTTTTGATCCGACGCGAGTGTTCGCGTTTTGAAAAATACCGCTCTATGACTCGTCGCGAGTGTTTGTGATACAATTCGATATACAAAGACAGTAGTTGCAATTAATCTGTATAATTATGTATTAGACTACTGGTGGGAGTAAATTTCAATCCGCTGGCCTTCCCAACCAATTTTTCTCATGTAATTTTTCAAAACCAAAATTCATAATGTTTTTTTCTAAAGTGTACCTTTTTCGAATACTTTCTTCCTAATGCATTCTCAATAATTTTATTTTTCTTGTATATATAAATTCATGAGAGATATTCCTTTTGAATAATTCTGACTATGATATTTATAAGAATGGACATCAAACTGTTGAATACTTAACCCTACTAGCAAATACCATTGTTTTGGATTAATATGATACTATAAACATGAAAAATAGAAAATTTTCCATTTTAAAATTATTAGAAATATTAAATTTAGAAATTTCAAATCAGAAATAATTTCATTAGGAAAAATATTTTTAGAAAATTACAATGCTAGAAAAACTAAATTAGAAATTTTGACAATAAACCTCCTTTGGTGCATGTTGGTGATGGTTTAGCCCCTGCCAAACACCTCTGATGGTGGCTTGGAGGGGAAAATGTAGAAGTAGAAGGGTTAAGCTGTTATGAATAAGTCTCAAGACGTACCTCTCTTTGCGTCATATTTCACAGGTAGGCATGCTGTCGACACTAGCGCCGCCAGAGGACGGTGGAGGAGGCGGCGCCGGCCACGTGTCCAATGGCGACCAGCAAAGCGAGATCATTGAGGAGATGCGGCAACGCTGCGAGCAGACCATCGCCTCATCCGAAGCAGGAGGCGACCATCTTCTTTCGGATGTTTCCCCGTCGCCTTGGCCGGCCCTGTCTTCCTCGTGTCCGCCCGTGTGGGACGGCATACTCTGCTGGCCCAGGGCCCAAGCGGGCGAGACAGCCATCCTGCCCTGCCCAGACTACATCGTGGGCTTCGACGCCACGGTCAGTCACCTGGAAGGGTGCCCACAAAATATGTCAAATCACTATATTCAACAGGCGTAAAAAAGCGCTATCCCAAGCAATATTTCTTTCATAAAAAAAAATGATATGCCTTCATGGCATGAACGCATCCTTGGTCCTTCTAAGCCGAACGACTTGTCAGAAGGTTTCATATTGCTATTACATTGCAGAAAATAAGAAACACAGATATAGATATTGGAGCTATCCTTTGCTGTGACGGTGATATCTCAACGTAACATCAACACATTGAGGATATTGTTCTCGGTAAACCATTTTTATCCTTATTCTAATGGCTGTAACAAGGGGTTCAAAAATCTCAGAGCGAGAAGTCGTTCGTGACCGTATAGTGGGAGATACGGCACCAAAAAAAAACCTTCCCCAGCCTTGTGAGACCGATGGAAGAAAATATCACCTACGCTGAACTACATGGCCAAGCTCTATGGCTATTAATTGGATTCGCCCGATTGCATTTTTCACGAGCAATGAACAGAGATACACAGAATTATCGATTAAAATTAATGACACATAAAATTTGGACCTAAGGGAGCATTACGCACGGCAATAAGTATATTTTCTAAATCACGTAAGAGTATACCGCGAAACTTTGTGAAGATTCCTAACCTCCATGGGATGAGAACGAAAGACAATTGTAAATTTCCAAACAATTTTCACGTTGACCGACCCTGTTTCGACTCCTCAACACCTTAACAGTGGCACAAATGTTCGAAACCGGGTCGGTCATCATCAACATGTTGAAATTTAGTACTATCTTCCATTCTCATCCCTTTAAGTGTTCTAAGCTTTCCCAAATTAATTTCATGCTTAGTGAAATGAGAAAAAGTTATTAATTACACTTAAATTTAAAAATGCATGAGAAATTTTTCGACGTGGAACATCATCTGGTATAAGATTATCCGCAACCAGATGTTGACGTCCAACGTGGAAACTTAGGTAGTGCAGTGTTAAATTTATGTGGAATTATATATATCACGGTCAAAATAGACACTGGGCCTTGCATAAATTCCCAGCAAGCTGACAATTTACCGGAACGTTATGAATACCACTCTAATGAAATCCTGAAAAGTCCCCATCGATCCCGTAGGTGTATAAAACTTTATTCAATGTCAAAGGTTACAAAAATGGGTTTTTTTGATTTTTTTGGCCAAACGCTTAGTTTTACGATAAAAATTCACAGACCCAAAAAGTAGATCAGAAAATTTTCTACAAAATTGTCGTACTTTTTTCTCTAAAGGCCGCTATACACGGCGAATGATTTCATTCGCATGATCATTCAGCATGATCATGAGCATGATCATTCACCGTGTACAACGGAACAATTCGCGAATGTACCTTCATGCGCATGATCATTCAGTGAAAATTGGAACATGTTCTATTTTGCTCGCATGATCCTGTGAGTGATTACGTGATCATTCAGCATGATCATTCGCATGATCATTCACCGTGTTTAGCGGCCTTAAGATTTGCCATTTCTGAGAAAAAGCCATTCGAAAGTTAGCATGAGGTGTGCAATAATGTTCGGAGAGGGCAAAAATATAGTCACGCATATTACGGAGAATCCCGCTCCAGCTAACTTTCGAATGGCTTTTTCTCAGAAATGGTAAATCTTAGAGAAAAGAGTGGTGACAATTTTATGGAAAATTTCCTGATCTACAATTTTGGTCCCAAAATTTTTATCGCAAAACAAACCGTTTGGCCAAAAAATCCAAAAACCCATGTATGTGCACATACGGGAATGATGGGGACTTTTCAGAATTTCATTAGAACGGTATTTCTAACGTTCCTGTAAAATTTTCAGCTTGTAGGGAACCTATGTAAGGGTACCCATATTTTTTTAAACTAATTTGACCGGGCAAATAAAGTTTCCTTTATTTCGATTAATCAATTCCATGAAGTCACGGCCGAAACAACGAATTTTTCCAGGCTACCTATTTTTTTAAATCCGCTTCTCCGAGTCGCCCGAGTACAAGAAGAAAAGTTTTCAAATTAAAAGTAATTCGTCAAAACATTTCATCCCTCCTTGGCAGTATGAAATGAAGACGCAGATCGTTACACGTACAAATAGAGAGCGCTATTGATCATTTAAGATTGCCTTCGAAAAATGCTCCCGAGGTAAATGATGCGTGACAAATGCATTACACGGTCGATTACAAACGCTGGGTTCCGCCCCGGAGACGAGACGTCAAGGCAATACATTACACTGGGTAGGTGCGTATATTCTTTTCACGAGAGCCAACACAATCGCTCTAATGGGAACCGCGACACACCCAAAGCCGCCTATCACGTCACGAGGAACTGCGGAAGGAAATATGAAACGCTAGGAAAAGGAATAATACTTACTAATTTCTTAACGATGCGACACTAATAATAGGGTAGTTTCCTTCATCAAGGAAAACGAAAGGCATTGATTGCGATTCGTTATCCACCATTAGTGTAATCATAATATACAAATTATTTAGTTTTAGAAATACCGGTTTAGACGAATGGCAAGGGTCAATTTTATCCTCATTTGAAAAAGGCCAGATTGGCGCCCATGCGATGCCACTCCACGTGACGTCACAGGGACCTAGTTTCAATACGAGTAGATAGGAGTTTTACATAATCTGAGGTTACCAATGCATGCATGAGGCACAGAGCTCAGGGAAACATCTCTTAATAATCACCTATTAAAACTGGCTAAGGTCGAAAAGTTTTCTTCGTCTGATAAGGTATTAATAATCCTTTTTTAAGCCAAGCGCTACCTACTAGCAGGGTACTCTGCTACCTGCCAGCAGCCTGCGTCGTATCAGCGCCCAAAGCCTCGCCCCAAGGTCACCTCGCACCTCGACAGCTGGAACCAGAATGACGTCACACGGACTTTTCCCATCATTCATACTTACCCTTCGCGCTTTCGCGCGCTTGAAAATTTTCACTTTTCATTTAATCGCGAAAAATAGATATCGTCATTTAAAAATCTAAAAGCGTGAAATACGTACTCCAGGAGTAATAATCTTTCGATTTAGGTAATGAAAAAATAATAGGAAACCACCCAATTGTCTCAAAACATAATTTTTATATGATTTCACTTGAATTTGTGACCTCCACCATTAACTAGAAAAACAAGGCAGACACGTGTACATTTTTGCACCCCAGCATATCTGTAAAAATACTAAATCTTGAATCATATGATCGTTTTATCCGTCCTTCGGAGTGATACCTCCAGCGATATGTTTCCAGGGACCAATAGAGTGATCCCTCAACCCATCATTTTCTGAATCACTCAATCATTGCATTTTTTACGCATATTGTTTTGCATCGCTTTCTTTTTTTTAATGACTCCGAAAAAATTACCCGTATGGAATTTTTTTCGAAATTCAGCGTATTAAAACTAGTGGTACCCACTTTGTAGTGATGAAATGACACCAAAAGTTAACACTGTTATTAAACGGTTTGTTATTGTTGATTTCCATCATATTTCCCAAGACTTAACCCATTATAACCCAATGTTGCTTCTAAGCAACATCAAAAATGTATACATTTTCAGCTCTTTTTAGGGTATATCTAAACTACGCATTATTCTGTGGTGTAAATTTTTATGACGAAATGTTTAGCTGCCAAGATAATTATGATTGAGTGCAAAATTTTCAAGTTTTCAAAATAAAAAGTCGTGAAATTTGATTTCTCTCAGAAGCAACTCTGGGTTAGAAAGGGTTAATTGTAGTATTTGTGACCGATACGATACAAAATGGCGGACCCTGTTGTTCGTCCAATTTTGAGTTTAAGTAGGATAATAAAAAAGGGTCTCCGAGTTACCTCGGGATATTTTCCACAGATATACAACAAATCCTGCAGTGTGACTTGAAGAGATGATCTGCGACCGCCTCTGACGTCGAAATTAAGATCGATGTTTTGACCTTAGCCAGAAATTTGCTTTGAGTGGAGTTAGGGTGGTCTGCGGGTTGCCCATACGGATATTTTTTCGTCAATTGGCAGACATTGGATATCAATAAGTATCGTGAAATCAGCCATATATATTTCGTGTGCATAATCATGAAAGTTAAATCCGCGGCTGGTTATTGGCAGGCGTGATGAAATGTAACCATGTCTATCGAAAACTGGAGCGCCAGAAGATAGGTTCCGCTGGCCTAGTAGTCTCCTCAGCAAATGTACAGCGGGTAGTCGCAACAAGGGAAAGAATTTCGGGTGGACGTGGGATGTTAGGGACCCAGTAGTCCCCCCTGGCTACATGCCGGCCCGGTGCGAAACTCAAAAAATATTTTTACAATGAAGGTCACACTTCTACCACTACATTTCCATATGATTTCCCTTAATATTAAGGCACTTATTTAATCGAACAACAAGCTTTTTCCAGCCTTTATATCAACTCACCAACCTGTCTGTTTGTCTGGTACAAATCTTGTAACTCAAATTTGACTCACTTCCTGTGAAGCAAAAACGCTGAAATTTTGCACACTTCTTCATTTCCGATGACAATACATGAAAATATAACTTTTACTCTCCAACCCCCCTTTAACCACCCCCCAGTCAACCTATAGCCCCCCAAAACATGTTTTTGATCTAAGAAGTTCCAAATGGTCGATTTTCGTGTTTTGCGACCACAGTAAAAGTTATCCACTTTAGGCATATCCACATAGTAGGCATTTAAAAGCATAGGGGTGGCATTTTGAAACATAGGGGGCTTACCATTCACTGAAAATTTAATAAATATAGTGACTTTTTTAATACGTCACGTTTGGTTTTTCGGGGTCACTGAGTTTTTTTGCTTTGTGTCATATATAAACGTTGCTCATCCCCTGTAATCTGAATATAAAGGCTGGTTTTTAAAAAAAAATTTTTTATAAGAGCTTATTTATATTGTCTTCATAGGAAATTGCTGCCTGAGAAAATCACGAAAATCGTTTTTAGGGAAAGGACAGTCGTTGGAAGTCAATTTTTTGCCTCGTGGTGACACAATAAATGCCATGAGATAATGTGCGCAGGGGCGCAGCTAAGAATTAAGGCTGGGGGGGGGGGTTTAGGCGCAACTAATACTTATGGGTTGGGGGTATTGCATACCCGCCTGGGAAAGAGGGATTTGCGGGGGCCCTCCTCCAGAAGAATTTTAAGATTGATGGTTCAAAATGGCGAGTTTTACGGCTTTCTGAGGGATATTTGATTAATCCTAACACTATTCTATAAGTAATTTTCATCCAATTAAGTAAAATGAATTAAACTTAAACATTTCTCTGAGCTCTGGGGGGGGGGGGTTATCCCCCATAACCCACCCCCTCGCTGCGCCACTGATTGTGCGACCTTAAACAAATTGCGCCGTGCAATTCAGGGCAAAAGACGAGAAATGCTGAGAAAATGGATCGTTTTGCTGCGTGACTATGCCCGTCCACATGCAGCCATTCGAACTCAAGATCTAATCGTATCATTTGGTTGGGAACAATTTGATAACCCTACACACAGCCTCAACCTAGTCACTACTACGTTTTTTTATCTGAAGAAACACAATAATGTCAGCGCCACAACGACGATGAAAGCGAAGAAACAACGGTTTTTCAGTGACCGTCAACTCAAGTGGCAATTTTCCAAGACGACCGTATACGAAAGCTGGATCGACGTGAAAAGTGCCTTAAATAATAACGGAAACTACGTGGAAAAGTAGTGACTACCATGATCCCCTAATGGGGACCCGGTACTTTAAACTACATAGCAGCGCTACCTGTGACCAATGTATAGAAACCTTCGCGTCTTCCAACAGGATGTCGTTAGTGAAAGGAGACATGAAGTGATCACGTGCATGCATTGACATGTGCACACGAGCTCGTTCCCGCTCAGAAGTCTCCGTTTTTTGGTCGTAGAGGGAAAAGGTGACTTTTGACAGCATAAAAGACGTTGTTGGCTGTGGCTATTCTCCAACTGGGTCGATTTTTCTTCATTCCTGGTTAGTATACAATAGTATAATCGACGTTTTGTTTTTCCAATGTTCGTCACTTGGGAACAATGGACACAAACACCACGAGCCCCATCTGGGGCTCACGGTTGACATCGTGGTCGTGAGATTCAAAATACGTGTTTTCCTAACTATTGGGATGCAGACGGACACAAATAAAGTTAAAAAAAATATAAAAAACAAATTTGGCAGTTAATGGGTTAAGGCGTGGGCGTATGCGTGAAAAATAAAATTGTTACAAAAAGTTGACTGGTTATTTTTTAAACTTAAAAACGGTACTTACATTAAAAACCGCGGTTCGTATTCTTCGCACGATCGGAGACTGAGACGGATAGGGTTGAAGGAGTACTTTGGGTGGCACTTCGAGAGCCTCCACAGCCATACGCATCACGACGACCCCGTCAATTCACAAGCGTCGCTCGCCCATTGGATGATCCGCAAGAGGACACCTCCTCAATACGCCTATATTAATTAATTGACGCCTCGGTTCGCTGCTGAGGATGACAGACAGGGAGCACCACCAAGGTCAAGGACAGGAACCTCCGCATCCAAAGCGCGACCTTGGAGGGCATTCTGTCACCTTAGTGCGTGTGGTTACCATGAAAATAAACCGGCGATCGAGTAGGAGTAATGGTTGGAGCCAGTGGCGCAGCGAGGGGGGGTTTTTGGGTTAAACCCCCTCCCCACCCCAGAGCTCAGAGAAATTTTTAAGTTTAAACTGTTTTACTTATTTGGATCATTATTACTTATAGAATAGTATTAGCATCAATCAAATATCCCTCAGAAGGCCGTAGAACTCGCCATTTTGAACCATTTATCTTATAATTTTTTTAAAGGAGGACCGCCGCACCTCCCACTTACTCTGGCGGGTATGCAATACCCCCACACCCCCAAAGTATTATTAGTTGCCCCTAAAACCCCCCCTAACCTTAATTCTTCGCTGCGCCCCTGGCTGGAGCGTTAGCCTCCCTACTGAAGCTTTCCAAGCCTTCTTCATTCTTCATTCCGACCAACCTATATTTGTGCATAGCCGTAAAACAATTGGCTAATTAGTACAAGCCTTTAATGCTGGTCGGACGATTAGTGGTGAGGCTCCTTGCTAAGCTAAGACGGGAGCTTTGGTTACATCAGGTGATGTTGCCAAGCACTTCATAAAATTCATTCATTCCGTCAGAAAACGATGGTATTTTGTCAAAATGCAGCTTCATACATTTATGATTGACCTCGGATTTAATTTGAGGTATATTCAACAGCAACTTGGAAATCGTATAATCAGTCAAGACATTAATTAGTAGTATATAAAATGCGAAACCTGTCGATCAACACAACATTTTTGAGAGATTTGCACCATATGTCGGAAGGTCCATCAGATACAATGATTTTGAGTACTGGACAGATATTTTTCAAGGGTGATAATTGCTTGGTTTGATTGCATACCCACCTCATTTACCGGTGCGGCATATTAGATTTATAACTAAACTGGTCTTCCTGCCCAGAAAACAAACCACGCAGCGGGACGTAAAGTAGGGGCTTTTTGCATCTGATGTCGCAATCTTAGTCGCACGGTACGCATTTCCAATCATCGTATCGGCGGCGAGGCTTTGATCTGAGCGTGCTCTAAATATTAATATGATAAGCAATCCTAAAAAAAACTGTTAACGTATTTCAAAAGGCTGAGCAGCAGAGGAGGCTGAAATCACTTCACGATCACTCTGATGACAGATTTTAGAGTAAACTTATAAAATAAGGTTGCGCATATTAATTGCGGAGGCTTTTAGGGTGGTAAGAGTGTCAACGGGATAGATTTCAGAGTTCAGGACGCGGCCGTGCTGGACGATTAAATACAGGGTTATCATGAAAGAATGGAGTGGTTTCAGTTATTCATAAGAAGACAGTAAGGATAAGGTGGAAGAGATTTTTCAGAGGCTTGAGATCCCTGCTTGGGTACCTTAAGGAGGGCACTTCAAGTGCAGCACACCGTCCGTCGGATGGGACGTTAAGCCGTAGTCCCCATGGCGCCCTTTGTTAGGAGTAGACTTATGTCGAGGCCTGGCTTCTCTCTTGTCGAGCGACAAGGGGCGCACATACTGAAATGTATTATTTTGTAAAAAAAACTGTTAAGAGACGGAAAATAAAAAAACATAAACTCTAAGTCATACCGTTTCCATTTCAATTATGTTCAAACCCGCGCTATTCTTTAATGAAAACCCTGAATTTTACTTTTAAAAACTGTTTCTTGGATGTGAAAAACATGAGAGAATTTTGGCCCATAAGCTTTGTAACTTTCTATAAGAGAGGATGCCACATGGTCTATTCGTTAAAATAAATTGTTCTTGCAATTAGTACTCCAAAGCGAGCTCATTGCGTTAAAAAAATCCACCTGATAAGTTTAGTGTACTGATTATTCTCCTTGTAGTACGTTTTAAGAGGTTAAAATTAATAATTCGAGAAAATTTAAAACAAGCTGCCACATCCTGGGCTATAACAGTATCTCAACCACTTTAGCATGGGGAAGGTGGGGACTAAGAAAATGTCTTATTCTTTTTCCGCATGAAGAGTAGTAATGCGAGTAAACTATGTTAAATGAGGAGAGGACCATAAAGTACAAAGGAAACCAACAACAAGACTATAGATTCATGATTTCAGTATTTTTTCTCAAATATTATTTGTAAACAACGAGTAGCCCATTGAACTCAAAGATTTTACATGGTAGCATTTTGGTATAATCAATTGAATGAGATAACAAAAGGCCTGAAAATATAATTTTATTTAGCCCAAGTGTGTGCGGGGTTGCCTTGTGTACGGGGCAAGTTTTCACAACATATGGGTCGCGCTTACAAATTTTAAATTGGGTTTTACGTAAAACGCATATGCAAATTCTTGCGCATCTATTGTAAACGATGAGAATTCGTCATATCAAGCCTATAAATAAAGTAATCAAACTCTCATGTAGGCCTACAAATGGTGTAAATGTGTTAAGGTGACATGTAATTTTGCCAACTATTATTTAAAAGAAATTTTAACGATACATGTTAACAATTTCATGCAAAAAAAAGATCAATAACAATAAATAATTTTAATAACTGCCATGAGCGTATTTGAGCAGTTTTCACAGGGTTCGTTAAAAATTAATTTAGCTACACAAGACCACTACGACGTCAGACTATGTAAACGTGCCCCCCGGGAAGTATGTTAACGTGCCCCTCGTCCTCTTTCCTCCTCGAGTCAAACTAGCAAGATGATTATAAATTTTTCAGCAAGCTTCAATCAATCAATCACAATGATTAAGTAACAATGATTCTAATGCACATAAAGTAAACGTTTCTTAAGTCATGACTAGCTTTCTGACCCCGATAAATACAATAAAATATTTGCTTTCTTGGCTGAAAAATGGAAATATTCTCCTCAAGCTAAATGCCTTCCGAGTAGGGTGCTGCTGAAGTTGTGAAAAGGCCTGAAAGAGAAAGACAATAGAATAGTTTGACTTGTGATGCACTTTACCACACGGTTTTTGAACAATGATCAACATGTGTAAACATGCCCCGGAAACCCCTACTAAGTTTTCATAACATAAACGTCGGCTACTAGGCTCTGTGGATAAATGGGAACTTCCCCTGACTCTCTTTCACTGATACTTTTGAAAATGCAAAACGGGCCTTCCAGTCTTCTATAATTTTGGAATTATTTTAATAGAGGGTCTGAACGGAGAAATAATTTTACTTCCCTAAACACGACTAAATGGTCATCCAAAATTGGAAATTTCTCTTCAAATTCAAATGTTATCCACCAGAAAGGTATGAGCCTAAGGTCAACGCAAAATGAATCATGAATAAGGTATTATTATGCTTCTCACTCTAGCAATTTCTTAGCTACCACAATAACTGCATCAGTGCTTTTTGTAATTGAAGTAAAAGATTATATACTTAGATGTGCTCGGCAATATAATGAATAGATTTTCTAGCACAACTCTACTCTAATATTCTCTTATTGTAACATTGCCATTTTACCGTAGTTTATTCAGAATGACTTCGGAAATTAAGTGCTCGTATCAATGCCTATTTAAATAAATATCAGTGCATAGAATTTTAAATAGGTTATCACCTCGTTAAGTTGATTTTTCTCTTCCGATTCTTTCGATATTTGAGGCTGTTTAAATAAGTCATGGCCAGCATAAGACCTCACATCTAACTTGATTCTTGCGATAACGATAACCGCCGAAGGGTAGATGGAGCACTCTATTAATCATTTTCACGCAATATCAATCTATTTTCAGGGATTTTTAAGTTTCAAAACCGTTGTCGACACAATTCTGTTGCACTCGGCGAAAAAAATGCTCCCGATAATGAATCGAGTTGACCGGAAGTTTTGAATTGCGACGTGAACATAAGAAATAGATTCCGAATACAGGCTCGGCTTTAGGGGAACGAGGTCAAGCAATGAGGGACGCATATTGGAAACAGGTTGATTTGAAGAAATGGTTTTACGGAAATTGTCGCTCTTAAATTCGTGACAACTGCAAACTATCGCTATTTCCCAAGGAATAAATGCATATGCCTGTAAATGCACATACCTGTAAATTGTGGAAGGTTACACGGGATTTCCACCGGGTCAGGTTCTCCAACTCCATCTCGGCCGACGTTTCGATGGGCGAGTTGTCCATCGTCTTCAGGGCATGTCGAGTCTATAAAATCGTCCTCCTTATATATGGAAGACGGCGGTATCAACCGGGGCAGGTGTTGGGTGATACCGCCGTCTTCTATATATAAGGAGGACGATTTTCTAGACTCGACATGCCCTGAAGACGATGGACACCTCGCCCATCGAAACGTCGGCCGAGATGGAGTTGGAGAACCTGACCCGGTGGAAATCCCGTGTAACCTTCCACAATTCTATACGCCGGGAAAGCCTACGATCATTCTATACCTGTAAATATCTGGAGGGGGCACCACTGGTTTCGAGCGTGGAGCGAATTGTGGCCGGAATGGGGGTGCTTGGGTAGGAGTACAAGCCACGCCCACTTTGACCAAAACATTGACAATCCCATAAGGATCAATGCTTACTATTTGGTGAAATATTTTGCTATAACTCGTTAATACATCAAAATAACCTATGGAACCCAAAATGTAAACATATTTTTCTTACTTCATTTGTAGGCTTCGCGAAGTTATGACTCAAACATCTTTTCCCAGGGGAAAATTATTATCAATCACCATGGTAACGTTCTACAACCATCTCAACTGAAAATAAAATTTTACGAGAGTAAACTGGCCATTTACCTGCACTTATACTGATATTTAATTTTATTATAGCCAACGAAAATCTAACAATTACAGTAATATAGTATATTTTCAAAGATATCCCCACCAGTGAAGTGGCTAACAGACACCGGATTTATACATTAACAGAAGTATCGCGAATGATGGTAAAAATCCTATGAAAATCACCAGCGAAATACTAATGATTATGGTAGCATTTTTCACTTAATTTGGTTCATTTTCAGAACAAAACTTCGCCACCTCAAAATATCAGTCGGAGACCAAGTCCAAAAATTGTCAAATCAAGATGGGGGAACTTTGACCACGCTAAAAACTCGAAAACAGCGCCTTCAGATATTCACAACCTCCTTGCTATTGCCCAGCACTGAAATGATTATACTCAGGCGAGGAAACGTAGCGCTATGGAACTATTACTACAAAGTAGGTCGTGAGCAAACAACGTCCGTTCTACTCATACGGTGCACAATGCGGAAAACCGGCAGAGGATTCGGGAATTTGCGTGGGAGTACAAGGTGACAGCTCGAACAATTTTGTTTTCATCGACGCACAGTGGGCGAATAAAATTGAAAAAAATTGTGAAATGACGTCTTGCGAGATGAGTTTCTGAAACTTTGCAACAATATTTAAAAAATGCTTGTTAATAAAATGTAAATTCGCCTTTGTCAATTTACAGACATGACGAAACTACGCAAAACGAACGGCATGATTTCGTTTTAATTTATTTCCACGCGTCTGAAAACAGCAATACTTAGCCTTTACTTCGGGATTTTTGATAACATCCTAACTATCTAACGTGCACAAACATCCATGTAAGGGTAACTTACCTAGGCGGGACTCGAACCCGCGACCTTTAGTTTGGCAGGCGAAGACTTTACGCCGCCACCGAGGGCGGCGATTTCAAATTTTTCTTGAATAATTTTTAGATTAATTAGCTTCTGACGCTGTTTGAATATTTCAATGGGAAAAGAGAGATAATATGATATGCACTTTTTTTAATACATAAAGATATTATAGAACGAATTTTATAGATACCATTGATTCATTCGGAGATTACTAAGTGATATGCGGACGTTCTATTATATTAATGACTAGCTGACCCGGCGAACTTCGTACCGCCTAACAATCAATGAACTTACAGTTTACTTACACCATTTATAAATCAAGAGCGGCTGCATCGTTTTTAATCATGTTTAATTTATTATAATAAAATAAGGATACAAATTCAATAAAACTACGTAAATGAGAACCAAAATTGCTTGTCAGAAAGACATTTTCTTTATCGAATCTACATAGGGTGATCCGGAGCACGTTTACGCGGATTTTTTTCAACAAATTTTCTTACGTTTTAGCTTAAGAAATTTTGGGCATTGTGGTTTAATAAAGCAGTTCATGAAATAAAAATTATACGCATTCAGTTGTTGGCTATTTGCGTTATTAGCTGTAAAAAAATGTTTTTAGGTCCAAGTCTGTTGCATACACTTGGCCCATTCAGGGGGCAGGTTGACACGACCCCAGACCGACGCTTGACTGATGCTCAAAATCGTGCAAGAAAAGCCCCTATGAAGCAGCATTCGCATTAAATGACTTAAGGCGCGCCAGTTTTAGTATCTCTGTTTGGAAAAAATGCACTGCGTAAACGTACTGCATGCGTAAACGTACTGCATGCGTAAACGCACCACGGTGAGCCCTACACATTCGGGTTTAATGTCTTGCGTCAAGCACCTTCTGAGAAACAACAGTTTTTGTTTTGTTATCAGGCGCAAGATGAAGCGGATGAAGCTAAATAAATATAGCGAAGCAAAGCAGTGACGCAGCGAGGGGAGGTTTTGGGGGATAAACCCCCCCCCCTAAGAGCTTAGAGAATTTATTTATGAAAGATTATGTTATTAATATTAGGGGGACGGATGACTAACAAACAAAACATATTTAACTATTCACACAGCCACAAAACCCACTATTTTGAACCATTTATCTTAAAAAATGTCTGGGGGAAGTGCCCCCACACTTCCCGCTTACCTTAGCGAGTTTTCTATACCCTACAGACCCGTGGTATTAGCTGCACCAAAAACCCCCTATCCTAGCTACGCACTTGAAGCGAAGGAAGAAATACAGAGGATGGTTTATCGACTCCTGAACATAGCACGCTAAATTGACCATGAGAAAATCATGGGTTTTCATTAGCACATGAGCACAAACAACCCAAAAACTGAAAAAATGACCATGCGATTTTTTAATCGTTATCACGAATGCAACACGAATTGTAAATTGAATACGTTTAAGCTCAAAAGGGCATATGAGTTGAGATCATGGAATCTACGGAATGAGGACTTCCTAACCTTTGAATTTTCCTTTGAGTAAAGTTGCGTGAATCACATTCATCACCAATTTTTTTTAATGACCAAACACGTTCCGTTGGATAGTTATGGTTGGTTTAGGCTTCGAAAGATCATGAGCACAGAAACTACATTTTTCTGTAAATCGTGCCTTGGTAAGCCAGGTACGTCCAAGGACTTAAAATATTCAGATAGATAGTTGGTGATTTCGTCTTCGTTTGTTACACATTTAAAAGATTCGAATCCATGCAGAGTACGAACTATTTGAATTTACCTCGTTTTAGTCATCCACATCTTCGTTCTTGCTCGCTAAATCAACCATCTTTGATTCTTTTGGTGATCAATCATATTCTGGAACTCTTTGTTGATGAGCTCACTGAAACTAATTTGCAATCATTCCAAGGAAATCAGTTAAAACTACTCGTTTCCTCGACAGGAACACGGACATTACCGTTTGTCAACAATTGCTTGGAGATTTGTTTACAAACACGGTAGTGAAGTGTCAACTCGATCTGGGCTGGGCTTACAATCAGCTCGAATTAAATTTTTTAAATGTAATTTCAATTTAATTAATATTTTGAATATATTTAGTAATTAAAATGTTATATTAAACACCTACATTTCTTAGATAACAGTGAGTGTTTGTAATTTAATATGAACTTTATATAATAGCAATAAAGCTCAAATTGATTCTACGTTTTAGTTAGAAAACGTTTGTATGTGAAAAAGAAAAGGGCTGTTTTTAGGGTTTTTCCGGCAATTATTCGATTTTTTCTCGCCGTAAGAACCATCCTTGGACTTCAACGAACATTTTAAAAAAAGAATTGGCCAAATTGGTCCAGGCGTTGTTGAGTTATGCGCTTACCAACACATTTTGCGATTCATTTTTATATATAAGATAACACTGAGGAACGACCATTTTGCTGTCTTAGATCTGAGACTTGTTTTTGACTAACTTTTGCCCTCTGACTAAGAAAATAACCTCAATTTTTATCTATCATGTCAACTTTTTGAGCATCAGGATAACCTATTTTTGTCTCGTATGCTATACAAAATTTACATATGAAGGACTTAAAAGGGAAATCTTAAGTTATGCTCCGCTCAAACAGAACGAGTCAATTTCTACGACGGTAATGCACAGTAAATGCAAGTTAAAATTGCTATCAATCAAACAGTGACTTTCTAACCAAGCGAAAATTATAAACATTAAGGTAAAAATTTTATCTTCTAGCTTCACTCTAGGGGGCTAAATTTGTGGAAATTTATCTGTGACAATCGATTTGTGAGAAACTCAAATCTCATACCAAATCATTCAACTCATACTGGTAAAATCCCTTACGAACGGATTCGTCTTCGAATTCAATACATTCGTCTTTGGGGTCACTCCGATCTTCACCAGATACAAATTCCTGTATTTGCAAAGATATGAAACGAAATACTTTGAAAACTAGCACTGGAATTTCAGCTAGATTTTAAGCACTGGGCATATAGATGATAAATAACTAGGTTACTCTCTTTCACAGTTTATTTTCTTAGACTTGTTTTTGCTATTAAAAAGCAACAACATGAGTGACCTTTGGGTTCTCGCCAAATCATAGGTAAACCAAATAGAAATGTATCGTATTCCCTTTCTCCAGGTCCGCCAACGCCTGACACATTGCTTGTTCATTTTGTGAGGGTCCCACCTTAAAATAGGCAAAACAGGCTTGTATGATGGCGTCAAATGACAAACGAGTGCATTGCTGTTTGTCATTTGACGCCGACTAGCACAGAAAACAGGTAATTCGAAGATCCAAGCGTGATGGAGTGGCATTTTTTCCATATTTGACGGCAAAAATTCAAGGCAGGAAATTTTTCAGTTCGAATATGGATGAAAATAAAAACTACACACTGCTAACATTGTAAAAAGAAAAGCACTCGAAATCCACGCCAGAATCTAGCCTAGGAGCACCTATACTCTGACCCTTCACATTTTGATAGGGTTACATTTCATAATGCATACCAATAACTACGATGAAATGAAAATACACAACCCTGGTAACTTTTCACTGGAAAATTATTTATTGGTACGACGCGTTTCGACGCTGAGGCGTCATTCTCAAGTACACTGTTTATTATTCAGGCAATCAAATAAATACCCAAATTCTAGCAGGGGGGAGGGAGAAGGGCTATGCAGGGGGGGGGGGATTCGGGGTGGAGTAGGAGGATGGGTGAGGGAATGGTTGGGTTGCGTGACTAAGCTTAACCTAGGAGAGGCAGATAAGGTTCCTTGGCCGGGGAAAAGGGTCGGTTTGGAGCGGGGTAAACTGCGAAGGTTAAGTGCAGTGGTAATGAGAGGAAGACGATGCCATTAAGAACATGTCCCAAACTCAAATTCCTTTCAATCTCCAACTCTTCCAGGACGTCCATCTTTCTCCCCTTCTTGACTTTTTGTAAAATGTCCGGCGAATGAACTAACGATGAATTTAACTTTCACCAATATTCAAACTAAATTTATAGGTGATCTATTAAGAGGCATAGTTTACCGTTGCGTGTGAATTGACAACAAAATATAGGTGTATGCAACTTGCTCAACAGCTTGCAACTTGAAGCTTCCTATTGAGCAAATTTCAGACTATGCGCCCGAGTGTCAATATAATATCTCCTGCATAACCAGACAACAATGTACCCATTGCTGGCCTCCAACGGATTCAGTCACCCAGCAACAGTCACACAAGGTTAATGTCAGCCAATTGGAGAGCAATTATGCTTGTGACCGACGCTAAATCAAGCAGACACTGGTCACAATAAAATTAGGAATAGTTAAAAAAAACTTGACGTGGCAGAAGAAAATTCAATGCATTTGTCTTTGGGGTCACATCGCTCTTCACCAGATTCGAATTCCTGTATCTGCAAAGAGATGAAATAGGATACTTTGAAAACTCGCACTGGAATTTCAACTAGATGAAGCACGGTACGATGGTGATTAACTATGATACTCTATTTCTCATCTGATTTTCTAGTAGAGTATAGACTTTTTTCTACTTAAAAGCAACAATATGAGTGATCTTGGGGCTCTCACCAAATCAAAGGTATACATAATGGATATGTATCGAACTGCAGTTTATAAATTAGGATGCTTATTTTAGTCTAATCCAGCTCAAAAATTGAAGTCAACGGAAAAAAAATTGTTCCCCATTACAATTGGTAACTTGAGAATATGATATTCACACATGCACTAATATTCTTCATTAACAAACTCCTTTGTTTTACCCTTTGGTACAGGCTAACGCGTCCCGGAGGTGCTTGGAGAGCGGGGAGTGGTTCTGGGTGAGCGGAGGGGGAGCAGACGAGGAGGGTGCGGCCATCCGCACCACCTGGACCAACTTCTCGCAGTGCACGCCCGTCCCCTACGCCACCATGCAGATCCAATTCCCAGAGATGGCGGACGGAAGCACCATGGCAGACACCATCATGGCGGTAAAAAAAAATTTTCCTCTACCACATTCAATATCTCATCACCTGATATAGATCGATTCGGAGTTCATCCGATGAAAATTCATGCTGAATGAAGATAAACAACCTTTGTAAATAACGTCGCTAACGACGACACTAGAGAATGACGCCATAGCCTCGAAACGCGTCGCAACTAATAAAAATCTGCGAAAATGTACGATGGTTGTATTTCTTCATCTCATCATATATATGCCCGTTCGTCCCTAATAAGATTTTTACATTTATAAAAAAATGCCCATTGTAGATTGTTATATTAAGCGGTATTGAATTAATTTATCAGCATGGCGAATGAAGTAGAGCAAATAATATTTATTATTTCTATCAGAAGAATAAACAACTTAAAATAACTAGATACCGGAAACTAAGGAAACTTTCGTCCTTTCCAGGTAACTTAGGCCCCGAGACATAAAAAGATTCATAGTTCTGTATTTCACCATTTGGATAGAATTATCGACTTAGTTCTTGCATCAGTCGACAATTAGCATCACTGGCTTCACTCCCGAATAAAGGTCTGCAAAGGGCCCCTAATAAAATGCATTTACAGGTTAAAATCAAGGAATACTTGAAAACAGTGTACTGAGATATATTTTGCGAGGGCTATCTTTGCTTTAACTCATGGTTTAGCACTAGATTTGTATGTTTTTAAAAATTAGATTGGACCATAGTTACCCCAATTTACGGTAAATTAGGCCCAAATTTAAAAAAAAATCCTGGTTGTCAAAATACTTAAAGGTTCAGAAACAGCCTTAAATTGAAGAGGCATGATCTGTTAATAATTTTGACCACCTAATGTAGATTGCTTATTAATTATAAAGTTAAATAAGTTTTTTTGTTTTCAAGAAATCATGAAAAGTTCGACCAAATTTATCCCATTTGACGGTGCTGGATTTTGTAAACCCATTTAAATAAGCGGTGGCTGAGAACACATTTTTTGGCGAACAATAGAATCTTCGGTTATATTATTCGTCGTGTAAACCACTCGTATACATCGCGCCTCACCGAATCACTAAAATCCCGAAATTAAGACGAAAGACATGAACGAAGTGCGCTCGGGAGAACAAACGAGGCACCCAAGTCGCGGCGCCGAGTTCATTTGTTTTTCGCACACTTTATGGCCCCACCCTTTTTGACGAGCAGGAGGACACACTTTTTCTCAAATTACCTCATTTCCGGCAACAAACATCATCTGCGACCCACTCTCATTTTCAGAGCGCCGATCGCCAACTTTCATCGTCAAGTATTCTTTTCGCAATGTTTACAGCCGCGGCTACCCTTTCATTACCCGAGGGCATTAGAGTGATATTGGAAAAGAAGGGTGGATGACTCCGTAGTCATGGAGAGCTAATTGATTGGCAAACACCGAAAAGGCAACTGTATATTCCTACGCACAAAAAAACGACCCTGGACTTTTCTTTTACTCCCTCCTTCGACATAAAGAAATTCATTCATTTATTTATTTATTTAAAAAAGCCAATATGACCTTTACATAGCATATTATTTTTATGATCTGCAGCTTTCACTAATAAACAGTAAAAAGAATAAAAAATTAGGATGCAGGAGAAGACTTTCGAAGCTGCACATCTAAGTAACAGATCGCGCGTTTGAAATATAATACTAACCAAAGTGTTATCAATAAAACTAAATCATCTATCACTTACTGAAACGGATAAAGATCACCGCAAAAAAGATAACGCGAGTAGCGTACACAATGACGTCGACTTGGGCTAGAGCGAGACTTGCGCGTTTAATTGTAAGTTACTACGACAGATGCTTAAAAACAAAATATCGCAGTTACAACGGAAAAAAGCAAATGAAATATCCAAGCATAAGAGATACGTGAGAATTTCCTAAGGTTTGTAACAAAGTATACTTAAATTTCAGCTCACAATTTCTCATTAATCATTGAGAAATCAAAATGTAAAATTGCAATCTGTCGCAAAATCCTTTCCCTGATTGGTTGAATCAAAGTTTCCGCTTGCGATGCATCCATAACCATCGCTTCTTTCTGCGCTAATATTTTATTCAATTCCGTTAATAGAGCGAATCAAAATCGTCCGCGTGCACAATCGATTTTTACATCTACAACTACACATTACCATATTTCCAGGTCCGACGGAAACGATAAATTATGAGAGATATTTTGCTGAACGGATATGTATGGGAATTCATTTTTCCCCGAACAATAAAGGACTTTCATATATGCTAGGCGTAATTTCATAAGAGAAGTTCCTTTTTATTTGTTAACGGCTAGAATGCTTGCACTCCCCGCCACACGCCTTACGAGGCGGCTTGCGGGGTAGTGTGTAGATGTAAAAGTCTATCTTAATAAAGCACAGCCTTATACACACGCATCTTGACGTGAATGCCGAGAGGAATACGAATGATTTTCAACCGACTCTTCGAATTTAAGAAAAAGAGCCACAATTTAATTTTTTATCAGTCATTATAGTTTCATAAACAGATAAACAGAGTTATATATATTGAACAGGTAAAGAAGGATGTGAAAGAGAAGAAATGCGTAGGCGTGAAAAGAATGGCTGATGGGAGAATTGAGTGGAGAGCTGCGTCAAACCATTCTTTGGATTGTTGACCACCAGTGACCGGTGATGATGTAGATGATAATACATTTTAAGTCTCAAACAGTCTTCTTTGCTACATAACAGCATCCATGTGTGCTTATTTACGGAATGCTTTGTATGAGTGGAGCACTCGAATTATAGGGGCTAAGCGTACCGGTATGTATGTACTGTAATTGAGATGACTAGCGAATTAATTTTTTTCTCACCTTATTTTCAGAACTGGGTGCCAGTGGTGAAAAATATGTCAAGATTCGGATACGGCGTGTCATTCATCTCTCTAGTTGTGGCCTTCATCATAATGTCCAGCATCAAGTGAGTTAACTTTCTCCAGTCAAATTCCTCAAATTTGAGGATTCAAATGCTACATATACATAAACCATGTTCAGGGTGGGCGCTTATATGTCAACCTGAAATTTCCTTACTTTTTCAGACTACTTTCGTCATGTACTAGATTACTTGATAGTAAGAAGTTTATGAAATATTTATCTATACGGGGAATAAAAATGTCATTAATTATAGGAAAAGGATAACCAACAAACATTATAAGTATATACACGACATGAAAATGAATTTTTTTACAGTAACAAGGTACGGGGAATGTTGGAAATGGGATTTCCTAATATCACAGATGTACCTTTAAGAGGATGATTAAAAAAAACAGCACTTGAATTTTGCATAAAATATGATTTTCAGGCTTTTCTGTCATTATTTCCTGACAGTCTTGATAACTTTTCAGATCGGGTGATATTGCATTAGTCATATAATATCACTCCGAGAAAACCGGAAAGTAATTTAAACTGTAAAATGGGGTTTAGAAATGTGGACACACTGAACACTACATTTCGTGAATAAAGACAATAGGCATTCAAAATTTATTTAGTTTTACAGTTTTACCTGCTGCTTAGAGCAAATTTTGTGAATGGTTTCCCTCTGACTAATACTAATCTCACTGACAATAGGAAACTACGATGTCCTCGCAACATCCTCCACATGCACTTGTTCGCTTCCTTCATCATGAGGGCCTTCATGTCCCTTCTCAAGGACTCGCTGTTCATTGATGGAATTGGACTCTCTTACGACGTCGTCCAGCAGAACGGAGAGGCATTCGTCTACTCACAGGGACAGGTGAGACATCTATCTTACGCATGAGGTACTACTGTACTCGAAAAAAGCCTTGACACCCGAGTTTAAAGTGTTTGACTGGATAAAAAATCGATCGATTGCGATGCAAGAAACTGTAAATGACAAGTAAATTATTTATACGTTTCCTGAGTATATTCACTAATTCAAAATCGCATAAACAATTTGTTATCCCGCTTTGCATGAAAAAACACTATTTCTGTCATTTCAAGGCATAGAGTAAATTTAAAAGTGCTTTAGACTCATCACAAACGACATCAAATTCACTGAAAGGCGCTAACCCTTGATTACAAGCAAATTTTATATCATTGGGGGTTCGTTTGGTAAGTTTTACTACTAAAAATGGGCGCGGATGAAATTGTTTCCCATCTTACAGGATCGCATATCAAAATGCCTTCTCTAATCGTTCAAAATTCATTGTCCCATAAAAAAACACTAGCATGCAAGGCATAAAAGAACACTAAACTAAAACCAACCTATATACTTTCAAGGATAGACATAAATGTCTCGATTAATGAAATTAATGGTGTCACTCGCCAGGACGACGCATTGCATGCTTACATTTTTCCATTGTTATAACCCTGCATGGATTTACTATACAATTGGATTTACTATATGATTGGAGTTACTTTACGATTGGATTTACTATACGATTGGACTTACTATACATATAAATTTAATGTGGCTAAGTTTTGACTTTACATGTATGTGCGCGCTGTGGCGTAACTAGGAATACGCTTCGGGGGGGATGGAGGGTCCTGGGGGTCGACCCCCGCCCCTAGTCCGGGAATATTTTGAAAAATGACATGCCTGGAAATACATTTTACATCATCATGGCACTTAAAATTTAACTTTAAGCAGATATAGTTATTATATGCCAAAACTAGACAAAAGTTTTCAAACTTTTTTTCCTCTGAGACTTTGAGACTCTGAGACTTTCTCTGAGACTCTGAGTTCTATTCCCTCATCCCCCCCATAGTTATGCCACTGTGTGCGCGTATCGTACGTAATTATGCGTAAAATCTTTACGACCGTGTGGTGTGCTTGTGGGGATCATCTTTGCATGCTGCATGCCGGTGATCAGTGACACCCTGCCAAACACCCTAGAGGTGGCTCGCAGGGTGTCATGTAGATTTAGAAGGATAAATTCGATCGCCTTTTATTAAATATGGTAAAATAAACTGCTTATTCAATAATTGCATGACTCTGATTGACCTTTACAGCATAGTTGGGAGTGTAAGATGGTGATTAGTCTGTGGCAATTCTTCATTATGGCAAACTACTCGTGGGTTCTGATGGAAGGCCTATACCTGCACAACTTGATATTTATGGCGCTGTTCTCGGATACAAGCTCCATCACATTCTACGTCATACTGGGATGGGGTAAGAGACGCATATTTGCGGTGAAATGAAAATTGCAGACAAGAAATTCCAAAATCATCTAGCACAAAGGAGTTGAAGGAATATGGTGCAACTTGGTGGTGGAACTTTGCAATATGGTGTTTTATTCCTTCCGACCGTGGTTTCGTTAATGATTAACATAATTTAGTTTTAAATCTTATTCTGAACTTGATACAACTTCATAATGTTACTCCTTAACGAAATCATGGTCGTAAAAGAATGAAACACCAAGTTTTAATTCTTCAATTCCTACGATGAAGGATTTCCACTAATTCACGCCGGCTATTATTACTCATCTAGCCCGGTTCATTATCCATAAAAACAAAAAATTCATGGGCAGCAATCAACAGCCTTATTCTTTAATCTTTGAGAATACATAAACACAAAATAATGATAGTAACACCCCGGTGAATAACGCTTCAGTCCAATGAATTTTTTACGTCGTATTCTAATGATTCCTCTCACCTCTTTTCCAGGATTTCCCGTTCTGGTGGTCGTCCCGTGGATTGTTTTGCGAGCCGTCTTAGAAGACACATTGTGCTGGACTACGAACCTGAATCCATTGTTTTTCCTCGTCATTAGGATTCCGATCATTGCCACAATACTGGTGAGCATTCACGCATTTCTTCCCGCATTTCACTAGGACCTAATGGATTAAAATTGGACAATTAATCGCGCAGTTAAAACAACACAATTGATAAAAACAAGATCTCTCAGACAACTTACTCACCCTGATTTGAAAAAAAATCGGATTTTTTTTATTTCATGTTTTTAACGTAATGAAGTAATTATAATAAAAAAGAAACTCATAACCAAATAACCAATTTTGCCATTAACCTTTTTTTAGGCACTTCAATCAATTTCAATCACAAATCAATTTCAATCAATTTCAATCACAAAAATCAATTTCTTGGAAGTCTACGATACCAATTCATAGTCCAAATATCGATTTGTATGAGCTGAATTTTATTTTTTGTAAATCAGTTGACACACATCAAAATATACATAAAAGTGATAGAAATCGATCAACACTGAGTGGACGATACACGCAATGAAGTTACATCAGCACAGACTATTCGTAATTTTCAGTTAAAAACTTTACCTCTGTACTGGTCTTTTGATGCCTGAACGCAAACCTGCGTAGCAATGGAAAATCATTCCTGGGAAAATTACCTAAATTAGACAGCCTGTAGAAAATCGTGAATGAAATAAAATCAGATTTCAAAGTATGTGTTGATTTCAAGTAGACTAATGCGTATATTTATTAATGTTCAGACATTAAATAAGACATGAAATACCTCGCATTTACATCTCCTCCGCTTTTGTTCAAATTTTACTCACTAAATTTTTGAGTGGCAAACTTTCCATTCTATTGGCTGTTTATTACCGCGAAATTTGAGAGTACATCTTTTCTTTTGGTATTACAACTATAATAAACTATACAATAAACATAATTTTGCATTGCCTTAATTCAATTCCACTCAGGCCCTTGCATTCAGTGCCGTCGTAAAAGATATTTTATAACAGATTCACAGGCGTCATCAAGGTCTATTTTTATAGCATTCAAATATCACTTTTTCAGATCAACTTTGTCCTGTTTTTGAACATAATCAGAGTGGTATTCCTGAAGCTGCAGTCGTCGATATCTGAAGAGACCAGGAAATACAAATTCAGGTAACCGAAAAATATTCATTCTCGTAATGCCAATACACTCATTGACATGAACATCGCCTGGCATTTGTATAAAAAATCACGACGAATACGTTCGAAAGTCTGTATGCAAATCATTCGAACTACAGCTAAATAAAAAGACTCACTCATCTCTCAACGCTCAACGATTTGAGTATGCGATTACATAAGCTATGTTCGCAGAATAACTAAATATATTTAGAAAACGGAAAATGAATCAAACAATTACGAAAAATAAAAGAATCATAAAAACTTGTCACTTTAAAAATAAACTACCTCTGTATAAATTTTAACTTGATGATAATACGTCACGCTAAAATGGCAGTGTGTTTCAAGAATATTGGGTAAAATATTATTCATTAAATACATAAAATTTAAGAAAATATTTGCCAACAAAATTAATCATTCAACCATTGGGAGATCCACATATGAACACAGGCGTACTTTTTCTATGATAAACTTCCGCAGTGAAGTACTTCTTGGAGCATCAAGTCGATAAAAATAATTTTCCTTCCGCAAATATATATCGATTCTATCTTTTACCTTAAAAATACCTTAAGAGGATACATAGCTCCCTCTGCATTATTCCCGTCGTATTATTATGTCATCTACTTCGGAACGCATTTTTACTTAATTACATGGCCATAACCTCTAAGAATAAATTCTCCGACATTAAAAATACATGCCACCACTGTTTAAAAAGATTTAGCAATGTAAATTTTTAAGGTTGGAATATCACTTGCTTGGGTCGTTTATTTTACAAATTCTGAAATTTTGAGCGGGGGTGCCACATTTTTTCTTTCTTCAATAATCCTACTTATGTGCAAAAGAAGGAAAAAAGTATTATAGTCGAGGCGAATTCAAAAGATTAAAAATGTTAGAAAACGTAAATGCAAGAGCTTAGCGCTTGAGAAATCTAAGGTCGGATTTTCCTGGTCTTTGGAAGCTGAGACATGATACTGTAACGAAACGTAAAAATTGATTGCATGATTAAGAACAGAGCATGAAAACTAGCCTTCTTCTGGAACTTTCTTAACATCCCATTTCACTGCAAGAAGATTTCTTGCTCGAAAGAAACGATGTGGTTTCATGGACAGTAAAATATTTAAAGACAAATAGATAAAGGTAAATTTATCCGCGAGAGACAAATTTTGACAGAAACAGTGCTAGAACGCAGCAGAGAGGGCTCAGGCTCACCCCCCTCGAACTTTTCAGCTCCCCTCGACAAGTATCTACTCTAAACCACTAAAAACTTCAAAACAACTTAAGATCAGCTGAGCGGGAATCTTTCGCCCTATTCAGATTTTTTATGACAAAAACGTTTTTGAAATGATTGTTTGGACTTTTTCAGGCGTTGGGCGAAATCTACTCTGGTATTAGTACCATTGTTTGGAGTCCATTACACCGTGTTCCTGGGCATGTCTTACTCAATGAAAGTGAACCCAGTGATTGAAATTATTTGGCTGTTCTGCGACCAGTTCTTCGCATCGCTCCAGGTATGTACGACTCTCTAGCGTTTTTCCCATGCCAACTATAAATGAAATAACTGTTAAAAGTAATATTTAAGTAAAAGAAATATTTAAGAAAGAATACGCATAGATTCTATCATCACCAGTTACAATAAATAAAGACAAAAAGGTGAGGAACGGCCTTTTAAGGAGGATTATGAATGCAACAAATAAAATTTAGTGATTTAAATATCAACAAAACAAAATTGAAATAAGTCCCACGAGCAAAGGGTTTAAAGAAAAGAGTAAACAAAGCTGACAAACTATTTAAATTATACATACAGCATTAAAACATCAATAGAAAATACAGGTCCTATCATCAAATTTCATCAAACATCTATCAAAACTGTGTAAGTACTCGAAGACAGGTGAATTGCAGCAGAAAATATTGCCAAGCAGAGATATTTCCGACCTTAAAAACAGCCGTTGTCTGGAGAAAAACCAAAACACGAAACGTGGCGGTTCTCTATCTCCTCCCTACTCTTCCTCAACGGGGGCGTGCGGCGGGCACTATTGAGGCAGAGTTTAGGCACGAAGGAATCGAGATACGACAAATCGGTTGAAATTTTTGCCCAAACAAAGGACTCTAAAATATCATGTTTACAAAAGAAAACGTTTTATCCTGGTCGAAAAACTCAAAATTCAAAATAACTTAACAATAAAATTTCTCAGGCACGGCTATCCTACGTCGCACGAACCTGAAATTATTTTCTCACCATTTCGCACCTGAAACTTTTTATAATTATTTTCCCTCCATTTTGCACATTCTAGACTACGAATTTTTAAATCTGATCATTTTGAAAAAATAAGCACCAGCCTACTCCCCCATGCCTGCATGGTCTTTTGGAAAGATTTTTTTTAGGGCTCAGTTATCTGCTGAGCGTCTAAGAGCCGAGGCCCCGATTGAGGCCCTAGCTTTTCGGTCGGCCATTCATTTGGCGGTGCTTACGAGACATCGGAGATGGATCCTTTCTCTTTTCCCTCCCACGTAGTAAAATAAGTATAACGGAAAAGAGTAAACATTTTTAAGAAGTGCGTATAAAACTCGGTGAGATATTATTTCAGTGGCATTTAATGCGGAATAAGAGTAAAACTATCTTTTTCACAAAGAGCTAACTATCACGAGCACCGGAATACACTCTAAAAAGTTGTCAGCGTCCTCCATAACGGTAAGGCGATCGTGAAGAAAGTGCAGAATGCATTTCCTTGCTAGGCTAAAGAGAAAAGTACAGTGAGTCGAGGGTCCAGACTCAATACATTATTGACTCATTCCTGGTGTCCACGGTGACATTGATAAGCCATAGGATGGAGAGAGGTTTTCTAATATTTCTCAGCCTTGACCAAAACGCGAAAAAAAACTTAGAGATGGAAACTTAGGCACAAGTTTCATTAGATCTTGGCACACAGAGAGGGAGAGATTCCTCGTTTGGGCGAACATACATTATAAGGAAGGCTACATTAAACGAAAAAATAATGGGTTTCCATTGCATGCGAATGCATGCGATTTAACAGCAAATCCACTAGAGTTCATTTCAAACATCTTTGCGACTGAGAGGCAGGCCCAAGTGCTGTTGGCGGGTGAGGGCGGAGGGCACGTGATTTCTTGAAAACCAACCAAAATGCGATAGGTGGAGCCTAGATTCAGGGAAATTCAGTCTCTTTCAGTCCTCCGTTGTGTACGCTTCGTGATTCAGCTAGCTGCGTTGCCAAGTGGGAGTTGGGTTTCAGAAATAGTCTTTCGTTTCCATTCACTGACAAAACCTTTTGAGAAAACATGGCAACGCCCGCCTCTCTCTCACTATCCCCATCCCACACTCCTCGTGTCGCTGGTCCCACCTCCTGCCGCGACGCCGCTCGAAGCATTCCGAGCTTGCACGAATGGGGCAGTCGCAAAGATATTTGAAAAGGACCATAGTAAAGGCAACCCCTATACCAAATAAGCGTCCTCCACCGAAGCAAACTTCGGGCTACGTGCCTGCGCTTAACATTTTTTAAGGTGACCAATGGGATACATGGGCAGTTTTGTACTTCCATATCTTTTGAACAACAGGGCGTGTTCATAGCCGTGCTCTACTGCTTTATGAATGGGGAGGTTCGCGCCGAGCTGACCAGGAAGTGGTTCAATCGAGGACGACGAAGCAGCAGTAACAGTCCGAAGAGCAAGTCGCAGAGCAAGCGAGATGCATCGGACGCGTCGTCTTCTGGAGCAGCTGGAGGGAGCTACAAGGCCCCCTACAACAACAACAACAGCGGAGCAGGAGGCGTGCTCTCCGTGATAACATCGCAGCAACAACAGGTCGAGAGCCGGTCACCAGAAGCTAGGTACGCTCACACAACCAAATTTCCATTCATTCAAATGTACCCCACACTGCAGTTTACTTGTATAAAGCCTGAATCACACCATCATTTTTCCCTTCCCTCGGAGTGATAGCTGCAAGATAAGTTTAGGGACCAAACCAGTGACCAATAAGGGACTAAACCAGGGAATAAGGGACCAAAAGAGTGATCCGCTAGACCCATCATTTTCTGAATCACGTGATCATTCCCACTGTCCCTTTTTTCAACGCTTTTTCCGTCACTTTCCGTATTTACGTCTGTTATTCAACTTAAAGCCAAATATGCCGTTACAATCGCAACGTTAGCAGCCGTTCGTTATCATCGGTCGGAAGACAGTACCAGCGATGTTTTCAGCAGGGATGGCAAGTGAAACGAAACGAAAGTGTGTCATTTCGACCCGGAGGGAAACGAAAATACGACGCCTGGGTTTAGTTTCGTTCACGCACGAAACTAAAATCACCAAGGAGTTTAGTTTTCACCCGGGACGAAACTTTACTCCCGGGAACGAAACTAAATTAATCGAAACTCCGCTGCTCAAGTTTCGATCCCAGAACTTGAGTGGAGGGGGATAAGTGGGAATATTTTCGGCCCATTTCATGTCAGAATGTGAAGAGGTTAACATATTGAGCTTAAAACTCGAATGGCCAGTTTACGTTCACCGTTTTACTGTAAATGGTGAAAACATGAGTGACTAACCAGCTTGTTGGAACGCTTAAAGTGAGCTTCTATTTTACCAACAGGTGCAAGAAGGTGGGCTTCGATTGTTGCGAACGTGGGGAAGTGGGCCTGGAGGACGATGGCAGCGCCGCCACCGGCGGTGTTGGTTCTGGAGGTGGCGAGGTGAGGTTGCAGTCTATCAGCATGACGCACTTTCCGCGCTTCGGCCGCCAGATGTCAGCGCCGGCGGGGTCAGGCAGTAGCCGGCTGTCGCTTAGGGGTGGCTGGGGTTCGCCGCGTGGCGGAGGTACCATAGCGAGGGCCCTGGCTCGCAGTGAGTTCGTCCAAGGCACGAAGAGGATGGCCAAGAAGTGGAGCGAAAGTATGAGCCAGTTTGCTGCGACCGGGGCAACATTTGGCGCCGGATCGTCATCTTCAGGTGAGTCAAATAGGGCTCGGATCAAATGGGACATTGAGGAGTGCACTTCAGGGGACTATGTACAGGAGACACCAGTCCGTCCCCTTGAGACTTAATTTTGGCCACCTTCTGGGACAAATTTTAATCGAATATTACGTACACTTTTTGGCTTGATTCGGTTGAGGTCAATATTTAAATATGACTTAATTAATCACTTAATAATCAATTAATTTTTTTTTAATGGTGCAGCCACGAATATGTCAGCAGTGGGTTCTCCTCCTGTATATCCCCTTTCATTTTCTTCATTCTTTACTTTCCTCCCTCCTTTGCAATTACTTTAAGCTCTTCCTCATTACTTTTATCTCTTCCTTATTACTTTTTCTTTTGTCCCTTACTTTCTTTGCTTCCCGATCTCTCCGATGGACGGGTATATCAATAGCTCTCTTTACGGTTGGAGTAAGAGCTTGACAGTGGCGGCAACAAGTTGAAACCGCGGCCGTTTTAAATAAAAAATATAAATGAAATTCGCACAAATTTTTCGATTAATTTATTTATACCTGCAATTCAATCGGATTTCTGCAAATTCCGCTGAGCGGTGGTCAAAAGATTCATTCATTTAATCGAAATATTCACCGAAAATATTCAAAGCCGTGAGGAATTGGATTGAAAATTTATGCATTTGATGGATCACATATTAATGAAAATAAATTTCGGTTTCAAGGCCCATTTATAGTTTGTTTCCCCCGAGATTCGGATCGCTCTGCCCGTCAGCGACTGGAGTGAAGACTTCTGTTAACTAATTTACATTCGCGTTGGGTTCGAAAACATCTAGAGGCCGTCTAGAGAATTCCCTACAGTAATATTCGTGGCAGCACCATTTATACCGTTAGCATCGGGAAACTAATATGGATTTATGATCTATAGGAAGGAAGAAGTATCCTGAAAAAGTTTTTATCACAACTTCCCATTATTTTTCTTCTTCCAAGTATTCACTCACACCCTCTTTACAAATACCCAAAGTTTTATCGGGTAAGGAAGGCCACGTGTACACAGCCAAGGGCAGCTGGCGAGGTAAAGCCCTCACTAGCTACATTAGAGGTTGGGTGCTCGAACCTCTAACTGTTTAGCTTTTTTTACCATCTGGTACATGAAATCTTTCCGCTATTTTCCAACATATTAACTGAAATGGAGGACTGAAAGTTCCATTGACATGAATATGAGAGTTTTGAACATAAAATTAAAAGTAATTAAATGAATTTTCAGGGGGAGCAGACTCATCCTCGTGCACCACAGACTGCTCGGTAGGGGATGACGAAGACGACGAGTCGCAGGTGGCGGCTTCGGCGGTGGACGAGCGAACTAGGTTCCTACCTTCCAGGGAAGACACAATGTCGGCCCCTGAGGCGCCAACGCACGAGCAACAGCGACACCACCAGCTGCATCGCAGCCTCGTGAGTACTCGATGACAGTTAGATTATTTTCAGCTTCCCTGAATTTTCATAATAATTGCAAAATGTTAACCGTGATGGCTACACCCTCCAATACCGCGCGCAAAAGATTGCTTCGAAACATCGAACAATCGTGTCGAACCTCAACAGAGAAAATACCAAAGAAAGACGGGCCTGATGATTCAAGACTTCAGTAGATCTGAAGGCAACAACTGAAACTTTGACGAATATTGTCCATATGTATGTATGGATGCGGAGAAAGACCCATGAATAGTCAGTTTATCCAACTCGACGGAAGGCTTCACGTGCAAGAAAATTGCCAGTTTTATCCTGAAGAGATGCAACCAGCTCGCCAATTATGAAAATATGGTTGCTCGATGTAATAACTACGCCTTCATGGCGAGGATAAGATTCTATTAGAAATGAAATTAAGGTTGCAAACCCTTGCATTAGACCAATACTAAACACCTATTGCCAAAAGTTTAGATTGACCAGAACTGAAGGGAGAGAGGAAATAAATATACTCTCCCTCACGTGTTTTGGAATAACCCAGACCTTCACTCTGAATTATGTTAGCAAAGCCCACCTACTCTTACCAAGTTAAGCCCACGACTAAAAGTCAAGTCAAGGATATTTGGCAGACAGTAAGAATAGGGTGGTATCCTATTTTTTTATTGCCTAAATCGAAGCAGAGTTCCCATCTGGCTGGTAGCGCTTCGCTTAAATAAGGATTATTAATACCTGATCAAACGAAGGAAACTTTCCGACCTTAGGTAATTTTATTAGGTAATTATTAACACATGTTTCCCTGAGCTCTGTGCCTCATGCATGCATTGGTAATCTCAGACGATGTAAAATTCCTATCTACTCGTAGTAGGCCCCTGTGACGTCACGTGGAGTGGCATCGCATGGGCTCCAATCTGGCCTTTTTCAAATGCTGTTAAAATTGACCATTGCCATTCGTCTAAACTGGGATTTGTAAACCCAAATAATTTGTATATTATGAATACACTAATGGTGGGTAACAAATTGCAATCAATGCCTTTCGTTTTCTTTGATGAAGGAAACTACCCTATTATGTTAGCAAAGCCCACCTACTCTTACCAAGTTAATCCTACGACTAAAAGTCAAGTCAAGGATATTTGGCAGAAAGTAAGAATTCCAAATCCGATACTGAGATATGTATCATCATTCTTAAACCAGCTCCCTAAGGGTGAGGTGGTTTAAGAATGGTGGTGTCTGTGGAGCACTACCTAAACTGGTTTCTTCCCTGACCGGCAGTGATCAGCCAGAGGCTTTCACGCTGCTGATTACGTTTTTTCAGCATAAAAGCAGTTATTTTAGTGTTCTCCGCTAGTTCTTCTCGTAATTGAATTTTGTGAAGTAGTTAGACTAGCAAACTGGAGTAGTGACGTAGTGCAGTGAATCAGACAGGTCTTAAGGCTGTTGTTGTGCCTGCCATGTAACGAGGAAAAAGAAAATTAGTCGCTGACCATCTAATTTGTTTTCTCTATCTCTAATTTTAAATGTTTCTTTTCCATTATTCAAGTGCCTTACTCTTTAAGCTTAATTTTAACTGTTCAGATTCATAATCTACCCTAAAACTACAATTGTTCACTTTACAATTAGTTTCGTAGTTCGTGCTTACTTATATGTAATTATATTATCACGCTTTTGTGGTTATGTAGTATTTTAGAATTTTAAATAATCAAATAAACAACCAAATAAGGCACTGCTTTCATATATTTTCAACAACACCACAACAGAACACAATTCAGCAAATTAGGTATACCTACCCTCAAAGTATAAAAAATATAATGTAATTCATAATGATATGTGAATGCATGGCATAGACTAATTTTGGGAGTCCCTAGTATATCTTGCTTCACTTGATTGGTAATATTATTAGGAAATTAAACTGACTGAATATTCTTATTTTACGCACAATTATCATTTAAATTACGAGAAAGACTGTCAACCCTAGGAGGAATATCCCCAGGTGGTTAACAGGGGAATGAATGGCTCCTACGTTTTGAGGTAAGAATACGAAATAACTTCCAAGGACCATCAGACATGAAGAGGGAAATCTTGAGAAATAATGATGTAATGATGATACTCAAATTTAAGGCTTGATGCACTGAACAGACTCTTCACTCACCACAAACAAATTTAAAATGCTAAAAGCTCAAAAAAGGTTCATAAATGGCATAATTCATAGAAAACAACCAATGATTAAGTAAAGGACTATAAAAGGCAGATGATGGAATTTTATAGGTATTACAACCAAAGAAGGTTTATAAAGAATGACCTAGTGAAGTGTAAATGGATCCTGCTATCATCACCAGGACAAAAGAAACAAAAAAATGGGGAAATGACTAGCAAACTATAAATTGTGGAAGAGTATTCAAAAGCATGTGAGGAAAACATCTGGTATCAAGATGAATTAAAAATTGAAGAACCTAACTTGGAAGGATGCCAATGGATGAATAAATAAGTCAGACAACACTATTTTTGCTCAAAAGGTGGTAAGTATTGGAGTGCACACTCCAACAAATGACAGCAACGCAGTAGAGAAACATGAATTTTGGATATTACCAAGAGACTTGATGGAAACCACCCCAAAGAAGACAAAAATGACAGGTGATACAAAGGGAAGAATGGGGAAAAGAATGGCATTCCGACTTTTTAAAGAATAACAAGATAATGCTGTAAGGGTGAAATGTGAAATGGCAAAGGACAAATTGGATTGCATAGCCAATTACAATTGAAAATAGAAAAAATGCATCTTCTTCTAACACTAGGGTGCTCCCATATAATAGTGGTCTCAGGATATCAGAGGGCTATGATCAAACACTGACTGCATTATCACCTACCAAGAAAGCTCTATTAATGTATGCCCAATTGGAAAATGCAGGTAAATAAGTACAGAGTGACCCAGATAAGCCACTTTAGAAAAAGATATGCTAATGGCTTTTGGGACACACTATGTGGGAAAATTTTTAGTAAACATAGAATCATCTGGCTTAATAATGATAAGATTAGTTCAAGTATACTCCAAGATTAAAGCATACGATTCTTCCATCATCATCATGAGTCACCAATCCTAAGATTGGTTTGACACAGCTCTCCATTCCTCTCTCTTATCCACTACCCTTTTCATAGCGACGTATTTCTTTTCTTTAACATCCTTTATAGCCTGTCCTATGTAACTCACTGGGGGACGTCACTTGCCCTTCTTCCCTCCCACCTGTCCCTCTAAGATTGTTTTCATCCGGCCATCATGTCTCATAATATGGCCAACTAAGTAGTCTTTTGTTTAAGGTTTTTAGAAGACGTCTCTTTTCTCCCACTCTTCTTAGCACTTTCTCATTACTAAAAATGGTCAATCCATATAATATTCATCATTCTTTGGTAGCACCACATTTCGAATGCTTTCACTCTTGACTTCTCTGCTGCTGTCAACGTCCAAGCCTCGCTTCTATAGAAAAACATGCTCCATATGTAGCATCTGATTAATTTTTTCCTTACTTCAATGTTTGTATTCTCATCACTGAGAAGATTCTTCATTTTGTAAAGCCTTCTTTGCTTGTGCAATTCTACTGACAATTTCTTTCTTGCTTCGTCCATCGTCGATAATTCGGCTTCCCAGGTAAGAAAACTATATGTATCACCTCTTCAAGGTTATGCTTCCCTAGCTTAATGTTTGTCTTGGCCTCCTCTCTTTTGCTGGATACTTATATCTTAGTCTTCTCTTGGTTGATTTTCATCTGGTATCTGGCCAATGACTTTTCTATATTTGTCAAAGTCTTCTTCAAATCCTCCTCTGTCTCAGCTAATACCTCTATATCGTCAGCAAATCGTAGCATACTAATTTTTTCTCCATGTATATTGACACCCAAAGCCTTCTCCTTGATGTCATTCATGGCTTTCTTGATGTAAACATTAAAAATTAAGGGGGAAAGTACAGACCCTTGTCTCTCGCCTTTTCCTATTCTTGCTTCTGCACAGTTGGCTCCACATTTGATCAGAGCTACTTGGTTTTTATACAAACTATGAACAACTCTATGATCATTGTAGAGCACTCCAATTTCTTTCACAATTCTAAGCATTGAATTCTATTCCACATCATCAAATGCCTTCTCTAAATCGACAAATGCTATGAAAGTCGGTTTGTCCTTCTCCATTCTCTTCTCTATGAGCCTAAGAGCCAAAATTGCTTCTCTTGTGCCCTTGCTTTTCCTAAATCCAAATTGGTCCTCACCCAGGAATTCTTCTGCTCTTCGTTCGTAAATGATTCTTGTCAGAATCTTCGACATGTGTGTCGTCAGATTTATGGTCGTAAAGTCTTGGCACTTCTCTGCTCTCTTCTTTCTGGGTATGGGAAGGATGATGTTCTTCTTGAAGTCACTAGTTAAATCTCTAGTTGAGCACATATCGCAGATAGATTTATACAGTTTTTTTGGCTTATTCTGCTTCCGTTGTATAATTTCTCCACATATTCCTTCCATCTCTCAGCTTAGTCTTCATTTGCAATTAAAATACTTTGTCCCTTATTTTATTACATCTTGTGCTTTGTTCTTTGAAATGGTTCCTCACTATTCTGTAGGCCACTTCAACTTTCCCTTGTACGAGGTTATTTCACATGTCCTCGCATATGTTCCTCATTCTCTTGCAGCAAGCCTGTCCTTCCTCAGTATTCATATTCTTAAACTTTCTCCAGTCTTCAATGAGGTCTATGACTTCATCAGTGATCCATGGCTTTTTCTTAACACATTTCCTTCTCCCTAGAACTTCTCCAGTGGCTTCCTGAAGCCCACTTCTGATGTTTGTCCAGCTATTCTCCACTCATTTCTCAGTCTGATCTAATCTTATCCTGCTCTCCACTACTTCTTCAAAGGGCCGTTGATTTTTTGGCTCCTTTAGTTTCTCTAATTGCCAAGCATTCTTCGCTGATTTCTTGGATTTCAGACGGCATTTCATCATCACTAGATTATGATTAATGTCAATATCTGCCCCTGGGTGGCTTTTACAGTCCTTTATCTGGTTCCTAAACCTCTGCTTCACTAAAATATAGTCTAGATGAAATCTTCTTTTGTCTCCTGGCATTCCCCATGCATATCTTCTACGCATGTGATTCTTAAATAGCATGTGGGCAACTACTAATTTGTGTTCTGTGCAGAATTCCAGGAGACTCATCCCCTTTCATTTTGTTTTCCTAATCCATATTTTTCTGTTATTTTTCCATCCGGACCCTTGCCAATGACAGCGTTCCAAAGACCTAAAACAATAAGGGTTTCTTCACCCCTTACCTGTTTGATTACTTCCCTGATATCATCGTAGACGTCTTCAACTACTTCATCCTCATAGTCTGTCGTAGGCATATAAACCTAAACCACAACGGTATCTACCGGCTTAGTTTCTAACTTTACCATAACTATCCTTTCTTAGTACTGTAGGAAGCTTTTCACACACATTCCGGCACTCTTTCTGAGCATTATCCCAACCCCAACATTACCATTTAGAGATCCTGTTTGTATAATCCTATAGCTTTCACTCCAAAAGTCTCCCTCCTCAGGCCACTTAATTTTGCTGATTCCTAGCACGTCAAGATTCAATCTTTCCATTTCCACCTTAAGGTTTTCTAGCTTACTGCAGGTCCTAAATGATCTCACATTCCATTTTCCTATCCTCATAACTTTGTCACAGTTGACCAATGTACCCTCTTGGGTAGTTCCCACCCTGAGATCCAAATGGAGGACAAGTTGACCTCCAGAATGTTTTACCTGAGAGAACTCAATTATGCCTGATTATTAAAGGTTGGACTCCTTGGGATATTAAGGTGGTTTCCCCTTACTTTCCACATCACAGTACTACAGCCGTTTAAGTAAATGTTACCACACCTGGAGTGAAATGAGTGTCATTGCACTGACCACCATGACCACCACCTTCAATCATATGAAGAAGAACTGCTGCCCTCTCCGATGGGTGATGTGAGGCATAATTGCTGGCGGCCTCCCATCGCCAAGTCACAGCAATTTCTCAGGCTTAATATGTACATCATATAGATGGCCTATCTTAACCAGGGATAGACCAATACCACCTCAGAATGCCACTGTTTATGGTCCATGAGTGCTTATTCGACAAAAAAATTCGCTCATACATATCACAGCTAACCTCTATATCTAGAGGTTGACTCACCATCCGCAACCCGGTGGTCACATTCGGTGGCTTAAAGCTCAGCTGTGAGAATTCTTCCACGCACAAAGAAATAATAATGCTGTGGACAAAGATTTTAACAAAGAAATCGACAGAGAAGTACTACATGAATATTTTTAAAAAATCAAGGAATTAGACACGCAAGTCCTGGATGTGATAGAAATTATAGATCCACCCACAAAGATCTGGCGGAACAATTTGCGGCAAAAGTGAGGAAAAGAAACCAATATGCCAATTATGAATGATAAAAAGAAAAGCAGAATTATAGCGGTATTTGACCAAGAATTAGAAGCAATTGAAACAAGCACTAACATACACCAACACACAATCACGCCAATCAAATTCCATAACATCATTCAAGTGGTGATTCTGACTTAATTCGGATGTCATGCTGATATTACAAGAACTCAATTGTGAGATAAGTTGAGTCTAAGTTCAAATTATTGCTGAATTCCAGTAGCATCTATCTTTTAAAAAAAGTCTTAGCTTTAATGAAGGCATAAATCATAGCTCTACCACAATTTGGTAGTAAAATAGACAAAATCATATGGTTCGTGGTATGCTTTTTTGGCAATAATGCAAAAATATTCCTTCATAAAATGGTCCATTGGTACATATATACTTTGAGGTGAATATACACTCCTAAAAATATTTTCATTGGAATCTGAGACCCTATGGGACAAACATTTGTTGAATTGAGGAGGTACAGCCCATAGTAAGTTTCATGAACATCATTATCAGGGAAGAAAAGATCATAGACTAAACAAAACTAGGATACCTTTATAACTAATGTATACCTATTTGCATATTGTACAGGTATTAGGAAAGAGAATTTACATACTTCAAAAGAATCTGACCACCCAATCGATGCATGCATTTTAATGGAAAATAAATTAACAATTGTATAAATTTAATAAAACAATGATAATACGTAAACAATTGGATCTGGAGTAAATGAATAAAAACTTAATTATGAAGTAGGTTAACCACTGGGAGATATTGAATGATCATATTTTATTCATGCGAGGCTAATTCTAGAAAATGAAAAAGTAGAATTTGTTTCCATTGACAAAGAGTAAGTAAATGATTATGTACTCAGGAGGAATTTATGGAAATCTCAAAAATAGCTGGAAAAACTTGTTCCAAAAGAATAAAATTCTTTAAAAACACGAATTTAATTCTAGGCTGTTATCATAATTACAGATTTGAAATTTTGGATAAAGACCTCGGATTTTTTTAACATTGTTCACGCCCTATCAAGTAATTGTGAGTTTAATAGGTACCAAATAGTAGCTGCTATCTCACCTTAAAATTCTGCATCCTTGGAGGTGACTCTGCACCATCCTTAGATGGATTGCACCATTTGAGCATGGGTGTCAACATGATGACTTCTCCAGGAATTCTCTTCGTTTTCACTTAATAAACACACCCACATTGTGCACAAAACAGCGGCACGTCACTCACTGGAGATCAAAGCATGGCACATTAGAGCAACGCAGACACCAGTGAATGTGTAAAATGTGACCCATTGTGGGAAAAACAAAAACACACTAGCGGCCTTAGAAGAGATTCAACCAAATGATAAGACCACATCAGTAGATGGCTATGAACCTCTTGTGAAGACGCTCTCCTGATACACAAGTAATGCAATGTAAGCAGCACCGACTAGCCATGGGTAAAAACTATTTTAGGAGATCACTTTTCTGTTTCACTGCTGGGTAGGATTCACCTGCACTAAATTATGCAGCAATTACCTGTGAAAGTAGCAGGTGGGTTCTCTCCGCAAGCCCTCCGCAAAAGGGTCAGAGAGGTCTTCCACCTGCTTTCCCCTCCAGGCAGAAATAAGGCTCTGACCTCATTGGAAAATTTTCCTACAGCTGAAGAGTTAAAGAGCTGAAATAAGAACATGGAAGAATTAAGATGAGCAAAGGTTGGTGGCATTTGAGTTGTGTGGGAATGGAGTAGGAAAATAGAAGATAAAATGGGTTGGACAAAGGAAAAAAAGAAATTTCAGATATGGTGGGTGAGAAGAGAAAATTGCCAGAGGAGAAATAATGGAGACAAGTAGTAGTGGCTATAGGAAATACAAAGGGGCGAGCTCTAGGGTTCATAGCACCTTTCCATTTCCAATTTCCTTGAATTTTCCATGATTTATAGTCAGAATTTACTTTTTCCAATTTCACTGGCTTTCAACAGTGGATTTAGGGGGGATCACAGGGGTCATTTTATCATAAATTTTTAATTTTATTAGTTTAATAGTTTTTGTATGATTGTTAAGGAGTAAAGGGAATTATATTCAAATGCATGGCTGCAACTCCCAAGCACTAGAGAAGTTTGAGTTGTATTTATCTTAGAGCATAAGCACTCCCTACTGTAATAAAGCTCAAAAATAAAACAAGTCGAGTCCCATCTCTCCTTGAGGATATTTCATACTCCCCGGACCAAAAGGATTATATCTGTATATTTTCAAGATTTCGAAATACATCGGTAAACAGATTTGCAAATCTGTTTATTATATATATTTTATACATGTCTGATGATCCATGGTCCTTGATGTATACAAGAATATTTAAAATATACACATAATACCCTTACGGCATAACCAAGGATCATCAGACATGTATAAGATATGTATAATATACAGATTTACGACGAGTTATACGTATTTAATCTATATAAAATCCATATTATGGCAGCAAATATAATACATATAATATCTAGATATTACCTGCGTGGTAGATGACATTTGCATGTATTTTATACAGATATAATATGCATACAGTGTACATAGGCGCCGACTCCATGGGGCCTGAGGGGGCTCGAGCCCCCTCAATAATTCGTTTGGGGGGGCGGAGCCCCCCCAATAATACAAGAAATTAATTAAGTTATGTTATGCTTTGTAAAATCACAAAAATATGTTGGTATTTTTTATTTTCCTTGTTTGACGATAGTTACCTTTTAAAATAAATTCAGTGATGATATAAAACAAATAATTATTACGGCATTAAACAGGTTAACTGAAAAAAGTGGTGTGAATCGTGATAGTGTTTCGGGGCTGCGACACACTTTGAACTTTTCCCGGTGCGTGAACCTTCGGGTACAAACTGGCGGGCCAAGAGGGATGTAACCTGCCTCCCGGTTGATTTAAATGGAAGAATGACTAATTTTATAAGAATGGAAGAATGACATAAAAAATGTGTCAGGCTTGTAGAGTTTCCCGAAGTGTCGAGTTATAGAGAGTCGAGTTTTTGGGGTTCTAATATTGATCATATGACCCCTCGAAAAGGCTTTTAAAAGACTTTAAAACTCACTATTTTTCATCTAAAATTTAGAAAATTTCCCGAGGCAAGACCCGCGGTATGGGCCCCCCCAATATTTTTTATAAGTCGGCGCCCCTGACAGTGTATACTATGATACGTATTAAATCTATATATAATCCTTTTGGTGCTACTAGGGGAGCAGAAGGAAGGAAACCAAGTGAGAGTCGCACGGCATATTGTTACATTTGGTACCTATGTTCTCACCAGGTGATCATGCAATCATGACCAAGTGATCACTGAGCAAAGTGCAGAGGGAAATGGAGGAATGCAGTGCACAAATCTTAGAATTTCAATACTATGAACAGCAACTAGCAATCGTTGTCACGTGACAATGATGGATTGACTTTTTGAAAAATCCTTATTGAAGTTAATTTTATTGTGAGAAAAATTGCAACTTTTAATTTTTCCTTCATCATAATAATGTTCATCCAAGTTCTTCATCCAATATCACCTAGGAATGGAAGTTGAATCTCACATTTGACTCGGTTGGAATGAGTTGCGTTGAGTAACGGCCCATTTATTGTTATACTTAACGTACAACAATAAAGGGTCGTTATAAAGTAATGATATTGTAACGACAATATTACATATTTGGTCAATTTATCCAATTTCAGGTCAAATTGAAGACGGTTGAAGTTTTTCAAAATATGAATTATACTTTACTTGAAAAAAAATTAATTTTATTTCTCAAAATAGGTCGAACGATCCAAGCCATTAACTTAATTTTTAAGGGGATTGAAAAAAATTCTCAACACCCTATGGCTTCTAGTGGTCATATTGAGCTGACATTTGACAAAAATAGTTGCTAAGTCATTGTGATATTGCATCGGGCTGATGCATGAAAACTTGAATACTTCAATTTTTTTAATCGCCCTAATTTACATTCACAAAGGGTACGTAAAAATGTTTGTTTGCTGATACTGTGTTAATAACTGTCTTTTCTCTTGTCATTTGAGACAGTCTGATGGTGCTGCCCTAAGGATGAAGTACCTTGATGACTCAACTGAAGACTGGATTACAGTGAATGAGACATCATTTGATGAAAAGGATGAGTACATTCAATGCTGAACAGGGGCTTTCCTAATGGATACATATGCTGAAGTATTCCGCTTCATGCCCAATGAAATTTTCGGAAGAAGAGTAGCCATTTTCTTTACATTCATTACCCCGACTGACTATGTTATACAGGAACAATGGCATAGAGCAGAAACTTTGATGCAATCAAGCTTTGAAAGTGAATAATAAAGAACTACCCCTTAAGGAGACTCATCACTCCCACTGGAACAGTCTCCTTTTGTGATGCGTAACTAATTGAAAATATACACCATCATTTGGATATTTTCAGATTACCCAAATGGAGATGACCCTTCTACACATTTATCTGTCTTTCAAATATGAAAATTCTACCTTGGCATTTCCTTGGGGATTAAATTATGATATTTGATAAGCTGTTAAATCATGACAAGGTTCCACTCTATGTATATACTGTAAAAATAGAAAAATAATTGCATCAATATTAAACAATATATCATAGACAAAGAAAGACACTATGAAAATTCAAGAGGGACTGTTACATCCTCTTTTACGGGCAACAGAATAGCATGAGTTTTCATGATCAATAATAGAAGGATTGATCGAGCCTGAACATCCATGGCTACAGAGTGGAAATGAAGACAACAATGACTGGATAGTGGCAGTAACAATAAAGTCATAGTTCAAACATTTGAACTCAAAAGAGACCACTCTTTTGGATCAGAGACTCAAAACATACTAAAAATGGGAAAATTATTTTCAACCAAAATGTACTCACAAAACTTCAGTTTGACCCCTATCATTTCATTTACAGGCATTCATAAAAATAAAAAAAACCATTGCATAGTAACATGATTTCACTGAATTTTTAAATATTGAATACATTATTTATTTATACCATTTTTTGTTCACCTTGATGTTAAAAATAGATTGTTAATAAAGTTTTTACTAAAATTGTGTGGAGAGAAACCTAATAGAATTAATGGATACTGTTCCTGGAAGCTTCAATGTATTAGTTCCATGAATTACTTTTTTATCAGAACCCAAAATTTGGCCACTTCTTTAAAGGAACGCATGATTAGGCTTAACCAAAAAGAACTTATGCAGTAATAGTAACAACAAGTAGGTATGATGTTAATAGAAGCAGGCGTTTCTTCTTTTAGAAGAATTATATAAACAGCCTATTAAACATAGAAGTTTTAAAACATCATAGGGTACAGGTAAATCACATTTAATTTAGAACTGTCTCCATTGAAATTATGGATAAAAAATTTATAATCATTAAGTTAAAAGAATTTTTTTACTTTAAAATTTCCTTCATTTTTAAATTCAATTAAAAAAGGCTTTTGAAGCACATTATCCACACCACAAATAGCATTTTCTCACCCTCATATTGCTGTAGTGGCAGTGGCACAGTAACGGAGGGGTTTTGGGGGATAAATCCCAGAGCTTAGAGAAATTTTTAAATTTAATCCATTTTACTTAATTGGATAAATATTACTAATGGAATACATAGTGTAAGGATTAATAAAATATCCCTCAGAAAACTGTAAAACTCACCATTTTGAACCATTTATCTTCATTTTTTCTGGGGGAGGGCCCCCACACCTCCCGCTTATCCTGGTGGGTATTCCATACCTCCTATACCCCCCCAGTATTAGCTGCGCCAAACCCCCCCCAGCCTAAATTCCTAGCTGGGCGCCCGTGTAGTGGAGCTCTGTGGGCAATAATCCACTGCCTGCAATTGAAATAGGGAAGTGTATTAGGAACATAATTGTAATACATACACATATCAATACAATTTGTTTCAGCATCATTACTGTACTCCATCCATGAGTACTTCCCATGGAAGCATATTGAAATGCACACTGTATTTATATGTGTATTTTTTTAATCAAATCTATTCGTGAACTGGGATTCACCTAGAGTTGGAATATTGCTATGTTCCCTGGATATTTTATGGAGAATTTTTGAAGTGACAGAAAACTCATACATAAGTCGATCTTTTCATTGACGAGAATTGTACTGACTTTAGGAAAAAATGTTGGTAATATGTATCTAGCAGTAACATCAAAAATCCTGTATCATTAATATTTCAATGATTTTTTTTAATTGGACACACCTGAAATATAAAAAAATTCTCACTGTTAGCGCTGATGATCCAAATGCACTGTGTGGCTATTTTTGCAAAAGACGAATGTTCCATTCCCCACAAAATATATAAATTTCTCAACATAAGGGATACTGAAATCAAGGCTGTTCAAAAAAAAACACATATATGTACCAGCCCTTTGATTTCTCTTAACTTGCGCTAAAAAACTCCTGTTTTTGGTTCACCAGGAGCCACTATAATTAGATTCTGCTGAGGAAGAAACTGTGTACTGGATGTAAAGAAAATTAAATTTCCATAATGAAAACAGAAGCTATGAGCAATGGCTAATTTTCATTAATTGTTCAATCTTGCAGCATGCATGAGTCATTCTATTAATAATCAAGCTCTGTACAAAAGTTTCCTTACACAGACTTCAAACCATTCACCCAATAAAAATATTCAGGGCTGAAATACCACCTAATCTGCAAATTGTGAAGTCCTATCTACCTGAGTGCCATTATAATATCAGGTATTTACATGTTAGTGTTCAAATTGCATGATAAAGAGGTGGAAGTTACTTCTTTGAACAATATGATTCGTAATCCTCTCTATGCCATGACAAAGCACACACACACAAGCACAAAATGAATATCTCTGATGCCGAGAACAGCTCACAGTTACATGAAGGTCGTTGGTAATAATAATATTGTTTGTTTGTAAAGAGATTTGTTGCTCAAGGCATAAGACACACCAAGCATTTTATGCAATTAAAAATTCAAAAATTAAATATGATGAACCTCATCAACAGAATAAAATAAATTTCTCAGTAGAAACTCAAAGAGATTACATTAGAATAGGGCCATAGTCTTTAACCCTCTTAATGTCTGGCAAAAGCCTGTTAAAGAGAAAGAGGCCCATATGTCAAGATAAAAAAACAGAATTTTTTAAGACTTAATAAGACTTAAGTCTTATGTGCGTTGGTTCTTTGCTGGTGACCATTACGTGGCCTTTGTACCATACAGAATGAGGAGCTGTGATGCAACAACAGTTCTAAAATTAAATAATTGACTATATTGAGCATGTACAGTCGGATTCAAAAGTATTGCAACAAATGGTGCGGCGCCACTTTCGCCACAGTTTTGAAATCGAGTTTCGGTATTTTCTATTGCACCAGTGGGAGGGAAATTTGAACAATACATGGCTCCGTAGCCGAGTGGGTCTATACTGTGCACTGTAACTTTGAATGTAAATAAAAATTTTGCGAGGGTTCAAGTCCGAAGTAATCAATTTTTTCTCTATCTCTCTCTCATATCTCTCTCAATTCGTCGTTTCTGTCGGACCCGGAAATGTAGTGGTATTCTAATATCATGTTCTTCATCGAACATCTATTGAGTGTAAGGTAAGGGAAAAAAATCAGCTCATGTTCGAGAGCTCATGTTCATTTCCTATGGGGTCCTTCAGTCAGACCCAATATTACAATTCTACCAGGCAATTCTGTTAGTGGATGGAAAAGATAAGTCATGACAAAAAAGGTATTTCTCATTCAGTCATTTTCTCATAACTTTTAAGTGAAAAAATGCAAAATTTACCACTTATTTTTCATGAGTTAGTGATGTTGTTAAGTTCTGGTTCATTAATTCATTTAGATAAAGAGGTAGATTTCACTGTTAATTTTCATCCTTTTCAGTAAAAAGAGCGATTCTTGATGAACCTTCCCAGCATACTACAGTTGAGGACCTCAAATCCGGAATCCAGAAATCCAGAACATTTGAAAATTCCTCTGCGTAGTGTTTTGACTTGCCACTCCAAGTGGCTTCACTTTATGACCATCAAATGATTCTAATATTTATGACGTGGGTTTCAATTCCACCTTCATCAAATTATCACTTTTACAATGTGTCAGTATTCTGTGAGGCAAAACATTCACTTGAGCACCGTTATCTAGTTTAAATTTGACGTTTACACCATTAACATTAATAATCTCAGACCAGACATTCGAATCATCTTTCATTCTTTAACTGTTCACAACACTTTCAATTACAAAATCATTAAGATCGTGTTCAACAATTACGTCTGGGGCAGATAAGTCAACTGATTTTACTTTAGTATTATTATACAATTTTCTAAATTTACATGCAATTGCAAAATGATTTTGCTTTCCACAATTATTGAAAATTTTACCAAATGCTCGACATTCTCCTTTTTTATGCTTAAAATTGCACGTTTTACACAAATTCACTACTGTCTCAGGTAGGTACTCACTGTACAGTATGCCTCACTGAATCCTTCAATGCTTCAGCTCTCGTTCTTTTCCTGCTGACTGCATCCACGGGTTCGGTTCCTTGCAGGGTCTCAGCCTGATGTTTCCCCATCTCAGCTGCCTTGCAGATCTCTTTTATGCACCCTGAAAATTCCAAGTTGGTACATGAGTTTTAAGCTAGTCATCCGTCACAAAAAAGACCGATTGAGCTCGAGGTATGCGTCCTCTTAAAAACTAAAACTGAATATCAGCGCTGATGTTGGGCACTACGTGATAGTTTTTGTATGAGCACATTTTTTTCGCATAATAAATCGAAGCTGTTAACTAGGGCTGGCAACTGATAAGCAACGGAGCTGTGGCAAGGCGACGTCACTGAAAATGAGTTCTAAGAGGTGTGTAAGGAGTTGTAGAAGACCGATAGCTGCTTTGCAAAAGTTAGGCAAGGTAAACAAACCTGTCTAGAGACAAAAGAAAAACCAAAGCTTAAAATATAGGAGTTATTCGAAGATAAGATCCTAGCTTAGGCCGAGAAGTTCATTTCTTGTCCTGGTTGGTTAGTGCAGGCCGAAGCAAGGACAAGAGGTGGGATCTTAAAGGTTAGGAGGTAGAATGGTATGTATTGGTATATGGGCACTTTACTCGAGCAGAGAGGTTCAGATCCAGTTGAGTCTACCTGATTCACCCCAAAAAGAGGTAATGCGAAGTTGGATCTAACCGGTCATATCAACGTGTGGAAAATAGCTGGAGATTTATTGTGAGCGGTAAATAGGTCTAACGCCTCAACAGATGAAAGTTAGTAGGAAATAAGTTACATTTATGCAAACCGAAGGTTTTTATTGAAGAAAATTGGCCACACCATTCCCCTGCAGTTAATTTCATGCCCTAGAGAAACATTTCCGCCCCCCAGTATTTACGGGAATAGCAATTGATATGCCATGAATTTTTCTCGGACTTCCGACATACTGTTAGTGAGACGCGTCCATCGAAACGTCGGCATAAATTGGGGAGCCTAACCCGGACGGAAACCCAGAGAGAAAAAGCCATCGCTGCAGCTCAACGGGAAAGCAGCAGCAGAAAAAAATACTTCTCAGGCACTATAAATTTCATCGTTTAGCCCAACTTGTTGAGATCGTTGCGGTCTCGAAAATATTCACGCAAATGGCAGAAAATAATCATCAAGATGGACAGAGAATTTTGAATGATTTTTGGAATGTTATGTGAATTGGCACAGAAAATAGAGTAATTCGACACTTGAATAAACACTTGAAGAGGCATCGCATTGGTGTGAGCCATGGGTGAGAGAGTTACTATATTACCTTTACCGTTATTCAAATCTAGGCCGCAGTCGTAACATAGTGGGGATATAACCACCCACGTAATTTCTGGGAAAATTGAAAATATTGCAATTGCTTTTAGGTGGCTTACCAATGAAAATTTTCGCATGACCAGATTATTGAACAATGTTTTAAAATAATTTATGAAAACCACAAAGTCACTCGTCAGCGTATATCAGGCTTCATTCGTAATATCACTAACAGGTATTGCACACCACCAAGTCGCGGTATGGAAGTTAATGAACCCCCTAAACAACGATGTACAACGACTGCTTCAGCCATACACATAAAATGTCCGGGTAGGAGGGGTTCATTATGAGGGATTTCGCATATGATCATTCTCTCCTGAATTTCGATAGGAAGAGGAATTGAGAACTCCCTGACTTTCCCACCGCTACCACGCCAATGCCCTTAAGCTATAACCATATATTATTTCATTGAAAAAACATTACGAAAATACATGCAAATGCGGATGAGTTGATCTTTACCATTAAGTTCTTAATGTACTATGTGGAACTACCGAAACCGTAAATATATGGAAAGTGATAAGCAACACAAAAACAGCAATCCGATTGAATCTTAACGTACAACTCAACCACCCACTTAAAAGTGCAGCAAATTATCTCATTTAAATAATAATTTTAATGCTTTCAACACTGTCATGGAGATCAGTTAGCGACCGATTTTTACGTCCTTTAATTGCACTGCTATTTTGACGAAAAAATCACACCTCAAATAGCGAGATTTTACAAATGCCTATTACTTTTTTTTCGATTCTTCCCTCCCTACAAATACAACCAGTAAAATAATTACGAACATTATCGTAAAATAGATCGCATGACTTTTTCAAAGTAAGTTTGTCCTATGAATTGTTCTACCGCCAGTAAAACATTCTCGTACTCACGTAAATGGCCATCCGAAGAGTTATTATGTTTCTTTCGTAGTCTCCTTCGCACTGTCTTCTTACACTAACTCCGTAACTGCTGAGAAAGAAGGCGATCTTGACGAAGAAGGTTGGTTTGTTTATCAGCTGTCTAATCAAGAAATAAGTTGCTTGAAATGGCACCAAGGTTCGTGACGAGTTGACTAGAGGGGGGGGTAAGACCTGATAGGAGGCGGGGTGGGGCAGTTACTGAGGCCGTCGAATTAAGGCAGGCTCGACATCAAACAGCCATGACTACTGCCCAATTTTACGTCGCGGAGCAGACTGTTACGAGAGGCAATGGAATAATGCAATACTTTCGTGAAATGATGATAATCTTGCGGATGACGTCTTTGAATGACCTTTGAAGCAGATTTTCCCCCTCCCACAATGGGATGATTTTTCTAGAAGGCGCGAAAAAAGGTTGGAAAAATTGCATCGAGACCCTCGCGGAAGGATACTGTTTTCCGCTAAAGTTATTCCGCGAAGACTTAAAATTAAATTCGGTCTTCCGCGTAACGAATCAATTTTCTAATCGCACCTAAACGTATTATTAATTTAATAAGCAACATCAAATATTAAAATTAATAGATTTAAATATTTTATAAGTTATTTATGTTATGCTGTAGCTTGCTTTATACTGTTTTTTTTTAATTTATCGGAACTATTTCTAGTGGTGGCTAGTTGTCACGTGACACTCGAAGAGGCCCACAATGCTTCTCCTGAAAATCTTTCATCAGTCTGGCGGCAACTTGCATTGAGTTTAGAGGTGAGTACGGGAGTGTTCCCAAAAAAGTTAACAACTTGGATTTTCTAAGTTTTCTTCAGTGTTGATTGTGTGTGATTTCGACTTTAGGCATGTGAAATAATTGTTGTAGCGAGTGACTATGGAACCCGTAAAGTAAATTAATTTTGCGGAAAATCGTGTTCAACGAAGTGCTGAGAACCAGTGACCCCGTACAGTCTTCAAGCTTATCAAGAGTAATTCTCATATTTTATTCGATGTTTGAGGCTACGTAATGTAATCGTTATCGATATGATGGTCGTGAATATATTTTTCGGAGGAAAGTTTCCATCGTTTGTTTACCTGAACCGTTCTCGTTTGGTCATGTTTTGGGACTTGCAAAATACTTGCAATGTATGAAATATCTATTTTTGTGTGTGGTGAATTTCTCTCGCCTCTCAAATTTTAAATTCACTATTTCTAGGCAAGCGTGAACCAAGGTCGTAGGAAGTGCTCCAGAAATTTTTAGACCGGGGTTTCAATGTAAGCTTTTGAATCGGCGATTCTCGGGACTGTGCATTGCTCTAAACCGTCATAATCAGTTGGTACTGACGTTGTCTTTTCAAGTTTTCACCGGTGTATTATATTGGTTGCGTCAAAAATTGTTAATCAAAGTATTCGTATATTCCATAACTATATGTAGTGATGTGAATCAGAATCTGTGACATCATATATTTTGTCAATCTTAATTGGTATATTCCACCTTGCTGCCACTTATTCCACGGATTGGTCTAGGAAATGAGTACATTTACACATAATGTGGAACGCTTCTTTGAAACTAAGGTTGGGCCATAATTCTGAGGGAGTTGGAAATAAGAATTAGAAATTAGACCACAAGAAGTTAGAAATTCTTTCCCTGTATGATTGGTTCCAGCTGAACGGTTAAATTTACCGGAGATGTAATGACGTCATCAAATCGTGAAATGTGGGCGTTAGCTTCGCATGTTTTTCATTTTAAACTGAGAATGGCTTAGTTATGAAGATTATTTTTCCTCGTAACTTAATAATCTTCGGACTTTCCTCTTAACTAATACAATGTCCCCACTTCCATTTACCGAATACGTATAATGAATTGCGGTTCGGGTCTTAAAAATCTACCCTACTGTGGCATTTTGCCTCCTAAACACTGCCGCGAAATACATGGGTGACTACTGGTGACTACTAGTAGCGCTTGGTTCACTATTAGGCACGAATTTTTTTTTAAATTCTCAGTCGGTAGGGATCGAATTCCAATAAATTTCTTTAATTTCGTTTATTTCTACTTGAAAAATGTATCAATATGGCTCACTTAGACATTCTCGCATATTTTAATTCTTTCTAGTGATAATATTTATAGTGTGGCTAGAGGTTTACAAAGGATAGTAATCGTTTGAATCGAGCACTAAGTCGAGGCGAAATTTAATTTGTTATTTTTCTTTCTTTACAGCAATTCAAATCCGTTGTCGCTGTCGATTGCGTGAAGTGAAATCAGATTTTGCGGGAAATCCTTACAAGGTCACATGGGAGAGGTGTGCTGATTAAGATATGGTAAGTCAGTCAAATTTTCGTTCATTTTAATTTTATATATCCTTGGTGGTTCATTCGCTTCCTTTAGCCTTTGCTTCATTTACATTTTGCTTTTACTTCACATTGTCTCAATGCACTCGCAAAGTAGAACTATTTAACGACGTAGTGACCATTCATTTGGTGATTCACGGGCATTGTAAACTTTTTCTCGACATAGATTCCTCTGTCTGCTTTGTTCCTCCGTGAGGGAGACTCCCAGGAAAAAATATCCAAAATATACTAAAACATTTTATGCAATGAGGTGGCATTAGGTAGGGTCATGTATCACGAGAACATTCAAGAAACCTTTTTAGAATTATGTTTCAATCATCAACGAATGAAACGTATGTTTCAGCTTCACAGTGATAAGTTAATAGTCGTCATGTTAATCCATTGCGAGGATTTACAGTTTTGTTCAGCTTCATTCAGATAAATAGGTTTACCTATAACCATGAATAATCATCATTATAGGTTAATTTTAATGACTTGCGCACTGCGATTTGCCCAGCTTACTTGTCCCCTTTGTCTCCTATGCATCATTCTTACTTCGATCTATTTCTCAGCTCGAGTGATACGTCTTTATTTGAGCTCACACTTGTTTTTATTTATTTTTATTTTTTTATTTTAAAGAAATATAACCACATACAGCATATGCCATTTTATAGTGGCCAGGTAACAATACATAAATTAGAGGACGAAGACGCAATATAACATGTAGAAAACAATAATTACATTTACAAAAACAAAAGGACAACAAGAAACTGCAGTGATAGACTACTTCGGTGACAGATAGGATAGGGAAAGGCTTATGAAGGATTTCAATGGAAGTGCAAAGGGGTCGATGTGTGGAGGGAGTGAGTTCAACACAGAAGTAATGCGGTAGAAAAACGAACGTTTAGTGAGTGAAAGTCTAGGAATGGGCATGTGGATTAGGGGATGAGAACGGGTAGGGCGGGGTGGAACTTTAAAATTGATAAAAGAGAGCAATGCTGGGCAGTCGATGGTGGAATTGAGAATCTTATAAATAAGTTTTAAATCAGCTGTGAGCCTATGGGTAGTGAGATTAGGGATGAAGAGGGAGGAGAGAATAGCATTAGTGGACATGTTGCGTAAATGCGGTATTCTATTTTTTACTATATTGGCAAAGAAATTGCTGACACAGTCCAGGGATGAGAGGTTGGTTTGTGAAGAGATAGACCAAATGGGACAAGAGTAGGTAAGAATTGGAAGAATGATAGATGAAAAAAAAGTTCGAAGTGCCTGGGGGTCTTTAATTTCAGTGAAACGGAACAGGAGTCCTAAGAGGGACATTGCTTTAGACTTGATGGATTGTATGTGTGGAGAAAAATTTAATTTATCATCAGTGATAATGCCTAGGTCCTTAGATGTTGATACACGTTTCAGCGAGTGATTAAAAATACTGTAGTCAAATTGATGAGTTATCTTCTTTAGGGAAATGGACATCACACTACATTTATCTGGGTTTAATGCAAGATTCCAGACATTACACCAATTCGATGTCTGACGTAAGGCATCTTGTAGGTCTTGGCAATCAGATGGTTTTTGAATTTCCTTGAACAATTTACAATCGTCAGCATAAAGGAGAGTTTGAGCTTGGGAAGAAGGTAGCAAAGAGGCAAGATCATCAATATACAAGTTAAACAGATAAGGACCAAGGACACTCCCCTGAGGAACCCCAGATGTCAGAGGAGACCAAGGAGAAGATGAGCCAGAAAGAATAACCCTTTGAGTTCGATTGTTGAGGAAGCTAGTTAGGAGACTTTTGAAATTACCAGAAATATTAAATCGTTCACCTAATTTGTGGAGGAGGAGGCTATGATTGATAGAGTCAAAAGCTTTGGAAAAATCCAGGAAAATGGTGTCTAACTGTGATTTATTATTAATGGAGTTAATGGCATTATGCTGAAAGACGGATAAGTTGGTCATGCATGAGCGACCCGGAAGAAAACCATGTTGATTATCAGAGAGATGAGGGGAGGTGAAGTATTATAGTCGATTTAAGATTATTCTTTCACAAACAGAAGAGAGAACTGGAACTTTTGACACAATAGACCAGTTTAGGACTTTCTTTTATCGTCGATTTTGATAATGGCACGGACAAATTTTTCCGTTTACAACCCGTCGTCCACTTATCGAGCAATTCTCGGTGAAAAATCGAAGGTATCGAGACTTTGGCAAAAAATTTGATACCGTCACAAATTAATGCGGGGCGAGTCACCGCCCCTAGATACTCCCAAGCATCTCTCGCGTAACAAGCGAAGTTCATTGCCGCTTGGTTTATTTATTTGTTCCGACGATAACACTTTTATTACTAGAATGAAAACAGTAGAAATATAGTAAGATGCGGATCAGCAGTGGCGGATCCAGAATAGGGAAAATGGGGGAGGCTAAGTGGGGGTTAGCCGACCAGCTGTAGTGGGGGTCCGAAAAAAATTACTATTCTATCTAAAGTGAATTGGACACCCAAGGGGGGGGGCCCTATGGTCCGCTTAGCCCCCCCATAGATTCACCATTGTGCGTACAGTTAAAAAATAACTGCTTACAAAATAAATACAACAATTATTAGCCCAGGAAGGTTAGGCTATTATTATTCGAGATCAACTAGACGGTTCTCTAGTTAGAAATGCTTTCCCTCTCTGATCGGTTCTGATTTATCAGAGATGTAATGGCATCACCAACTCATGATATGTGGGGGTACCTTCTCGTATCTTTTCATTTTAAACAGAGAATGGCTGAATAAAGAAGATCAGTTTTCCTCGTAAGTAATCTTCCCACTTCATCAACCGTATTCTAATAATGAATTGCGGTTTCTTGTCTGAGTAATCTACCCTATTGTGAAATGCTGCCTTCTAAGGGCTGCAGCGAAATACTTAGCGGCGTGGGTCTCTAGTGCTTGGTTCACTGTTGGGCAGTCCAGACTCGCCTTTCACTTCGTGATAAATTTTACAATTTCTCAATCGGTAGGCATTACAGTCAAATAACTTTCTTAAGAGCCGTTTCTTTTTACTTGCCCAATGCATGATTTTAGCTTACTTCGACTGACTTGCGCACTACGACCCGGCCTGTTCTCGTATTTCTCATCGTGGCTAAAACTATTTCCTTGTTATCATACACATGAGTAGGGTTCCTTTCCCCCAAAGTAGGCGTGAAAATGCTTAAGACCTCTCATCTCTGCTGCCTAAGGAAATAGGAGGCAATCTATAAGGATATCTGTAAGAAAAATAAATTCTTGATACTGATATAAATTCATTGATCTAGGGCACGTCACAAAATACCAAGTACACTTCTTCCACATTTATGCAAGGATGCACAATAGTTTCCACTAATTATTAGCATGTTTCAATCAATTACAGGTCAACATTGACTAATGATAATGACTCGTCATTTTCATTTGTTACAAAATATGATTTTGTTTAATTTTTGATTTCTTTTCTCTCGAATGTCTGAAATTATAAATATGCCGAACCAACCGCAACTCAAATTTCGTTCTTTCAATAAATGCTCGCATAACTTTAGTTTTGAAAGGCATATCAAATGAATGTCGTTTCAAAATCTTGAAGGGGAATTTCTATGACTTAAGGGATGTACTATGGAATGTGAGCTGAGGGTTGGCGGTGTGATGACAGGGGAGACCTTAGAGGTCTGGATTTGATCCTGTGAAACTAATTAGGAGTTTTCCTGTGACAACATTTGTGGTGGTAGATCGGTTACTTTGGGATTTTTTTTATTGACCTGCCACATAGGGTCTAGATTAGGAGCAGATTTTTATGCACAATATATTAGGCGCAGCTTCCCCCTTTTACTTTTTCTCAGAACCTACTCTTCTACATCTGTGTACTACGCAGCAAGCCGCGTCAATAAGTGCGTTGCAGGGGGTGTTAGGACACCAGCCGTTATCGAATAAAACGGAAAGGCTGTAACGAATTTCTACCGATAATTTATTAAATTCTTTTATCGTGTGGGAGGAAAACTAATTTAATTATTCATCCATTCGAAAAAATATCTCTTATTATCGTTTCTGAGGGACCTGGAAATACAGTGTTGTTCTAATATGATTTTCCGAGTTCTCCGAGTCTTCCTCTTCTTGTCGTGCCTGTTTTCCAAAGCGGAAAAAGTTTCAAGCGAATTATGCCCACTATTTATGGCCTGTCGCAACTAGACATTTACTTTTGAATCCCATTGTACAATAGCGAGTCGATTATTCAGTCATCTTTTTCTCCTACGGTTTTATTCATATCTGTCGCCATATTAATGCAAGCGTATAAAACCCAAGTTTAATAAAACGTGCTTATCGTTTTAAGTTTCCCGTTGATTTTAACCATTGGCTTTGACTTGCAATGGTGAAATGCCTACCTTTTATTATTATCATCAGTCCTCCATAATAGTTACATGTATTTCTCCTTAAACAATTTAAAAAGTTAAATACCATACATACATAAATAATTTTGGAACTATTGTTGACCTAGAGTCTATTGTCTGTTGGAGGGATCACCTACAGAAATACAATCGTAATTCTGTGCATATTGCTGCGAAACAAGAAATGCCTCCCAGATGAACTTTTGATACATTAGAAACACACGATTAATATGAGCTAAAAAATGGAATCAACAATAAAAAAGGAATATGGCTTGAAAATACTCCTATTAAATATCCCCTATAATATTTCTTTAGTATACAGCCAGGTTCACTTGCTTATGGATGGTATATATGTGGTTACTCTCGTAGCCGTATACATATTGTTACTCTCTTTGGTTGTTCTTCGCGAACTAGTGCAAATTTTTGGTCCCAAGAAAAGAAAGCTGCCTTTAAAAAAATAACATTTGGTTTGGGCAATACACATGAAGTATTTGTTCATAGATAGTATTATTGGGGCTTGTCCGACACTTTTGGACTACCTCCATCCACCACGAAGGTAGAAAACATTATCATCTAATAGATTTATCAGTGTCTCAGGGGTAGTAAGTAGGGGAGACCGGGACACGTTGGCCATAGGGGCAGGATGGCCCAGTCGAGTTAATTCATACAATAGAAACTGAATCGTGCTAGGAATCTATCAAAGGTTGGTAGCGCACTTCTTCTTTCTCCACAACACCATTATGACTGGCGGAGTAGTTTTTGACAAGTTGTAGCGATTAATTATATTTGCGCGTGTTTCAGTGAAATTCTACTCCCAGGTTAAATGTGTGTTATTTAAGTTTCGATCAATTTTCGCCCAATAGTTGAGTACTATATTTAAAGCTCATACTTTAAGGATAACTTCTGTGTGGCATACAATCTAAATTGCTTCAGTGAGTTTTGTAACGAAGAGAATTTATTGCAAACATGGCGATGGGGCAGGTTGGCCCAGCGACGACGGGGCACGTTGGCCACCCGGGTCAACATGCCCCGTCCTATGCATTTCTTCGTCAAAAATGGCCTAATTTTGAATAGACGGTCTCTTCCATCATCAAATGAGCTGTCATTCAGGTGTAAATGACTTAATATTGTTTCAAATCGGTTACAATGCATGTTTGCCGACAATAGTGTGGGGATGTACCTTTTCTTAAGTTTTGCTACCCTTTTGGACCAACACATACGTTTATTAGGGTATTTATCGTAGCATGAAACTAGCATTACATGTCATATTGCCTGACATTAGCATTTCATACGTTCCTCCTTCTCGAAAGCTAGATTTACATTTTTCTGGTTAGCATATATGTCACTGTTTATGCTACTGTGCTTAAGCAGTTCATCCGAGAAAAATGAAAAAAAAGTCGAGTGGACTTACGCATTTTATTGCCTCTTTAGTAGGAAGACTTGGATTAAGATTTAAATAATCTCGAAAGCTGGATTACCCCTTCCCCACTTGCATGGAGTATTTAATTTTACATTTGAGGGTAAGTATGCATCAATAGTCAACTCCAGAGGTGCCGATGGGTCTGCGATTAGTCGTCTTTGGGAGCGTTGGGTTGCGCTAAAACTGATTTGACACAAAGACTCAATTAAGTTCACAGAGGCTACTAAAATATAAGCGCAGTGGTGAAGACAGACATCTTCTTGAACGTAACATAGTATCACAATGTAACGCATGTCAACTGGAGCGATGAAAAATAAAATACGCGCGTCCGATATAGGAAGATGAAGTTTCACTGTGCCTAAAGTGTGCCTTTTTTCGACAGTAAGCCTGGAGCACAATGTATTCAGTGCACAAATTGCAAGCGTTGTGCTCATTAGACATGTGTGAACAATGAAATCCGCGTACTATTTTACAAGTGCAATAATTGTGCTGATCCTTTGTGTCTGGACAGTCACAAAAGTCAACTAGTTTGTATTAGCACGCCAAAATCCTAATAATTTAAAGCTTTCCCGTTGTTTTAGTAAAATGGTTACATATATTGAAATATATTTCTTGATAACTATTAGTTTTATTTTTATTTCCAAAAATCATACTAGTTTAGCTTATCAAGAAATACATGGGCCAACGTGCCCCAGCCGCTTGGCCAACTTACCCCGATGTAGGGGCAGATTGGCCCACCTGTCATATGCCCAGTATTTATTTCTTTTGTTAAATTTATAACTCATAGATTCGATTTTAATTATTGCCATTCAGATTTAAAAAGACTGTTCGCAATAATTTAATAGTAAATAATTTAGCAATAATTTCATAAAGTTAACTATGCATAAATTAAAAATATTAAAAAATGTAAAAAAATCGGGCCAACGTGCCCCGGCCTCCCCTACCTGCAGTTTAACAATTATAGGAAAAGAGAGTGAAAGGCCATCTGCTCCGGCTGCAGGGGCAAGTGTAATTGCTCTTAAAGCTGTATGTGGACGCTTGAGCGAATGTTTAAATGCACTAGCCTAGCTCAACATACCATAATTTACCCTCGAATATACGAAAGCATAATAAATATTTTAAATTACAGTTAAAGAACACTTATTACGAATCAAGTAGTGTTTCATTCTACAATTTTTCAAACTATTTGCAATATTATTTGTATAATGCTTCCATTTTAGATGCTCATCAATTGCTAATCCATGGTATTCGTATTCCTCAACTCGAAACAGTGTGAAACTGTCAGCATGTCATTTAGTACGCTTGGAAGAACGTTACACAACATTAGTCAATGGGGAAGCTGCTGTATAAATTTAAACATAATTTGTGTTTTATCGCTTAATTTAAATTTGTTCGATGCAAACCATTGGTTGATATCGTTTATTTCACATATTATGCATTGCTGTACATCAATCCAGTTCACACTTTTGTAAGACAGGACTAGGTTATCCGCAAAGGCGGTTAGTTTACCACTGAAATTTAGATTACACTGATGATTGATTTATAATAAAAATCATATAGGACCTAACGCTGATCCTTGAACCACTCCAGAACAAATATTTTCGGAACTTCTATGGTTGTTGTAGTACCTTAAAAACTTTAAGCGCGCAGTCAGGAAATTTTCGAAATGACTTTATAGAAATGCTACGAATTTCTGCTAGATGTTGTTTATCCAAAAACATCTTGTATTTTATTGTATCCAAAGTTTTTTATAAATATGCATACAGCAGTGGTTTATTTATTACATATAATGGACTGGAATCTCGGGGTGATACAGTTTTTCAAGCGTCCTGTGTACTTTTACCTATCCTAATACAAGGTTCGTTCTTTAAGTCCTTAGAATTTCCGAAAAAATGCTCTCTTAGTATCCAAAATTAATGTTATTCAGAAATTAGCAGTTGTGACTTGTCAGCAGTTGAAGTTGACTTGTCAGCAGTATCCATCCCATAGTTTCTTTGTCGTTACCGATTGTAGAGAACAACTTTTGCTAACAAAAATTATAAAGCTGAAAGGAGACTAAAATCAAACATATGTAATAATTTGTCCAATACAATTTGTTTTTATACCTTTTTCTAAAGACATATTGAACGACCCTCGTACTATATTGACTGTCACAAAACTACTTCCTTTTCCGGAAAATTTACCAGTACTCTTTTTACAAGTTTTTCAAGTGCGTTAGAATAAGTTTAGAGCAAAGAAATCGGACGGTAATTGTGAATACCACGTAGTTCGACTATTTTGTGAACGGGAAAAATAAATTCTTGCTCTAAGGATGCAGGGAACCTTACATTTGGCAAGCTTTGATTGAAGAAATGGCAGAGTACATCTGCATTGTCTTATATGATGATTTTATCATACCAGCATTTAGTTGATCCGGACGGGCAGCTTTTTTAAAGATTGGCTATTAGCAATTTTTAATATATCAGGCGTCGTGACTGGTTCCAAAAAGGAGTTTAGGCTTAGATGATTTTTACTATTTGATGAATTATCAATCATTGAATTATTTTTTACAAATGGATACAATTTAGGAGACTCCAATGTGCTTATGAACTCCTTCTTGAAGTCAATATCAATAATAACTGGGTCATTTAAGGTCCGATTTCCTTGTATTAGTTCATGCATCCGAAGTTTGTTTCGCTCTCGTTAATTCCTTGAAGATGCTCCACTGTGTCTTTTTATTTCGATTTACTTTGTCCAATTGTTTCATGTAATAGGAGTTAGCCGCATTACGGACACATATACAGTTTATTTCTTATCTTTAGGTACTCTTTTCTCAAGCCGTTATTGTGCGGGTGATGACGTAGTTTTTTAAAAAGATTTTTTTACGCGCAACTTTGCTCATCGAGGAGTCAGTTATCTAGGGCTTTAATTTTGCGGCACGTTCATTCCTGACCATACTTAAGACTCATTTACACATGTTAACAGTAAGTTTGAAAATGTAGTAAAAGTTTAGGAAATTTCATGTTCTTCATACAATACTTCCCGAGAATACAGCCGAACATTTTCATTTAATGATTTACGGCAGCAATACTATAGCGAAGTGACATTAGATGGTGTACTTTCGTTTTCTTCGCGAGCAGAAAGATTGGATATTGGGTTGGACTCGAGAGTAATGCGTTATACCTAAATGCTTAACCTTGGCTTGGAGGTCTACATTAAATGATTTAAACCACCGAGTGATTACCTGATCTGAACAGGTAGCTCATTGTATAGTAATTCTGGTTGCTTCAGTCATTAAGGTAGGAAAGCCACATGAACTCATGAGATTTGTAAACTGCTTGGAATCGCAGCTGGGCATTAGTAACTGAACATTCATATCAACGACCATTATTAATTTTTTAGATATGCCCCTTGATTAGGGTTCAAAATCTATAACAAATTGATCAATAGAAATTTTTTGTCCCTGTAGAAGACAAAGAGATCAAATATACAAAACTTGCATGAAACATTGATCAACAAGCAATCAGTAGGGCTTATATGACAAGGCCTCAGTACGGTTGTTATGTCATGTCTTATAAAAGCTAACACACCTCTTGCTCTTTATGAAGTATTGCAACTTCCATAAGAATAGTACCTACCCACTCACTGTATATACATTCATTTAATCAGATTGTATTCCTATTTCATTCAAAGCTATAATATCGGGTAATTGTGACATGCTGTTTAAATGTGAAAGTAGTAAATTAAAGTTGCGTCAAACCCTTCGGATATTTTGATGGACGATCAATGGGGAATTCATTCTATTAAAGGCATTTACAGTAATATTTATATCCATAAAATTGACTTATAGTCTAGGTATACCTTCTATATCATTGAATTATGAATCACAAAAGCAATGATCAAAGATGTTTTACGTCATCCATAATGCTAACTACCATTGCTAGCTCCTTTTCTACTTTTCTCAAATTAATTTTACCTCCACGAATCCAAATATGCTTACAGTGCTTATCATTCTGCGCCACCCCACCTTTCTACCAGCACAAAGGGTCTCAGTGTAAACAAGTATTATTGTTTTCAATAATATGAAGACACCCACCAGTCCCATTTTATTGATGGAGCCGTGTCGGTGACCACTTACAGGGTTGGCACTCAATGCGAGCTGCTTCCTTTGCTTTACGTCGCCGACGAGGTCGGACGCGGATGCAGCCCGGCTAGCGAAATGGGAGTCGAACTCCCGGGGCAAAAACCCTAACGGTTACAATGCACTGAGGAAACTCTCGCACACGTTGGGACGTCTGAGTTTTTTCTTTCGGGCTCAGCGGCAAGTACAAACTATGATGTGACTCACTTGAGGGGGTGTATATCGGCCACACTGGGAGGAACTTCTTTACTCGTGTGTCGGAACGCAATGTGTGCTTGGAGAACCGTTACCCAACTGTTCAAAACGCCCAATGGCACAAAAACATACATCAAATTTTCGATATTAAAATTATTCGGTTCCAAGAAAAAGGGCTTATTTTAGGTGCGGCCGAAAAGTGGGAAATGGTGAAAAAGAAAAGGAAGAAATTTGACTTACTGAACGGAAATGAGTTTTTTAGTCACTCCCCCATCTTATATGTACTCCCCTGACTGCTACCTAACCCCACCTCCTTCCCCAAAACCTTTTTTACCTCGTGACATGCCGCAAGTCCGGAATTTAGGTTGCCTGTATGATGAACTCTTCTTGACTTACCGTCTGTGCGTCCTTCTACAACCCCTCCACCTACTTCCTTCTGATACTTCCCCCTCACTATTTTTCAGTAACGGATATGGAAAAACTCAAGGAGGAGCGCAAAAAAGTTTTTGAGCCTCCTGTACTTTACTCGTAATGAAGAATAATCAAGTCACATGCAAAGATTAAGATAGTTTTATTCTAAGTGATTATACGCATATACAAGACAATGCTATCTTATGATATAAAAAAGTTACAATTTAGGTTCTGAAATATTAGGCGATGCGGGCGGTCCCGCAAGGGGGAGGGGCATATGTATTCGCCACTGCTACTTTTGAAGATATATATTTCTGTCCGAAATAGTGATTTGTTTGTACCCGATTATGACTATATAGAAATCGAAACACGTGCTGTGAGGAGTGGAATGAAATTAGTGGGCAGTACGATATCTTTGCATCAATTCGATATTTTGTTCCGCGATATCTCCCCGGAAAAAGGTTGACTTCGCGGCATGGTATATCCTCTTTTCATTTTTATACGTGACTCACCGTTTCTGACTTACGAAGTTGTGGCCCTATAGCTTGCATGTGCGCTCTATATATTACATGTGCGGTTGTTGCGGTGAAATGTGGGAGGGTTTAAAATCGAATTAATTATTCTATTTTACATTTTATAAAATAATAGATTATACAAGATTCAATACTACATTTATAAAAATAATGCCTCTATCTACCTTAACACATTTCTTTCTAAACAGATTAAGCCACTGAGGTAAAATAAGTCGGGGAGGTGGCAGTGGTTGTATATTAATTTCCTTGCGGCTAATCACTGTCAAATATCCATTGAGTAAAATCCCAACTTATAGTATCGGCAATACTCGATGACTAACCAGCTACATTCGTAGTTGAAATCATTTTATAGCCCTAGGGTATGAAAATTATTTTAACTCACTAAAATGGGACACGTGGATGTCTATGATATTATTGGAAACGATTGTACATCACTAGGAGGTAGGATTACAAGGCCAAGAGTCGAATAGAAAAAAAAATTTACTTGGCACTTAGCTAACAGCTTATCATTTACGTGCTGATTCAGAATTCGGAGTTGAATTCCTCCTGTTTCCCAACTAGATTTCGTCTTAACCGGGTAGTAGTGGACAATTAGGCTACTATTTATTTCTGCATCTAATGCAACACAAACTTTATTCACTACTACTTCCATATTTTCATCACATTGGCTGGGGATGCCATGAAATTTCGTCTTAATACCTAACATACGTTTCGCAAGGCCATCAGAACGGTTTAGTGCGTCAGAAATTTGCGTCTTCAGCACCACATTTTCACTTTGCAACTTGGATATTTGATCTAAAAATTTCTCTTATATTATACCCTTCGATTCAATTAACTTCAACCTGTCTCCCAATTTATCTTATGGCTTATGAATAGTGTTCCCTAATTTTTTTGATCCGTTATATTTAGTTATTTTATAACCTCTATGAACAAGTAAAATATTTCCTGAAGGGATTTACCTTCCGATTTACTTCTGTCCATACGGCATGTCTTTCGCAAATTTGGGCAGTACACACATTTCCAGGATTGTCCTCTTGATTCAATCCCTTCGATGTCAGCGACTCCTGAAGAGAAAATCCATGGAAGGTTTTACGGCAGGTATCGCCATTGATGGAAGTTGTATTCCGTGTAGATGTGTTACACTTTGCACACGAACTGATGCCAGAAAGATGTTGTAAGCATGGCGGATATCACTCCTGTAAGCTCGATTTAGCACACTTTTCTGTACACAAATAAGGCTTCCACTCAATGAAGGCAACTATTTTCACACATTTAGCTGGAAACTAAATGGCTCGCAACCGGCGATGCATTCCACAACGTTGGACGTTGAGTCAACCACACGGAGTGAGAACACATCCATACCCAACGGGAGCGGAACACGAACTGAATGTAGCCGATCTTAGCACCGGACCTCGTTGCACTCACTGCCCTTTAGTTTACATCTACATACTACCCCGCAAGCCGCCTAAAAAGGCGTGCGGCAGGGGGTGTTAAGACAAAAGCAGTTTACGTATGAAAGAAAATGCTCTAACGAAATAACGGCTATCATTTTTTTAAAGTCCTTTATGGTTCGGGGGAAAAACGAATTCACACATCTATCCGTTCGCCAAAATATCTCTCTTAATTTATTGCTTCTGTCGGACCTGGAAATATAGAGGGTCTCTAATATTAGGTTCTCAATGTCACTCTTAAAGATATCTATTCTCAATTGTTCAAACAATCTTAGCCTATCGCGCAGCCACCGAGTCTCCGGTGGCTACTTCGCTGGGTAACGCTGTCTGTACGCCCGTAGGAGTTCTATTAGATACGAATCGCGCAGCTTTTATTTGTACTTTGTTCAGCTCGCGGATTATGTCTTTCTGCACCGCATCCCATATGCTTGCTGCATATTCAAGGTGTGGACAGGAAGAGCGTAAGATAGCACCTCTCTTTCAGTTTTTCATCCAAAAATCTTCCCTCAATACGCTTCACGAATCTTAATTTCTTTAGGGATCTGCCAGAAATATTCCTTATATGTGTTCCCCACGATTGATTGTAAGTTATCATAACTACCAGGTACTTCACTTCGTCCGTTGCTTTAATTTTAATACCACAGTTTAATCAAGCGAAGGGGCACGGAGAAGTTTTCAGACACGGAAATGAACCTTTGATTACCGGAGTAACTAAAACAGTCGAACGTAATTAATTCCGTTGCACAGAATGAAGGGAGTCATATCAATACTAATTCGAGGCTGTAGAATCTCACCTGGTTAAGAAGCTCTGCTGCACAAATCTAGTAGTACCAAAATGACAATCAGCGAAATGGAAAATGAAGGCATTTCTCATCAGATGTCAAATATATCATATTGCTCCTCGGTAATCAATCACCTTCTCGGATGCCAGTGAAATTAACCCTCCACCACTTGCCCGTTATCGTATATTTATCCAATTAGCAGTGTTTGTAAAAGTGCTGAGAAAAAGAAACTCGGCTATATTGCAGTTACTTTTTAAAAGGTAATCATTTACGGGTATAAATTACTGATTTTAAAAGTAATCAGTAAAATTATGTTAACTTCTTCTAAACTGTCCACTCTAAAGACCACTTGGCAATTAACGTCGAATATTGGAGTAAAAATATGGAAAACCAGAGTCAGAAATAGCTAAAGTTGCACTTTATCTCGCGATGCATACAATAATAACTATTGTAACACTAGTGGTGGCGTATTTTGTTCCCATTTGTGTTGTTGCTTGCAACAGAAGAGTGGCTGAACCTAAGCATGGAAATTATGACACTCAAGGATTAGAAGTTATACGTAGGCCTAGGCAAATCAGTAAAATCTATAATGTTAGCGTCGATTAGGAGCAATTAACGATTACATCGATAGTACCGATTCCTCTTCCAACGTAAGTAGTAAATTACAAATAAAACTTGCATTTCGTAAAAGTAATTGTTACAAATACAAATGACTGCAAAAGTAATCGTTTTAAGACATCCGATGCGTTTTACTCGATAACCAACCAAAAACTCCGATGAGGTACACTTATGGTAATAATTGCATATTGGGTTATTCACTGCATAGATGAGGCATCAAATGAGATGAGAAACGTTTTGCTCTGCCGTTCCTCCAAGCACTCCGATGCACAAAATTCTAGCGATGAAACACAACATAGTACTCTGTTAACATTAAATAGATTAGCTTAAAGCCAGAGGTAGCACGCTGAATTATTTTTGAAGGCGGACGTGGAGATTCGCACACGACATACTCACTTCTCGCACGCAACGGGCTGATAATGATTTTTATTGGTCGGATGAAGAGACATTCACACTGCGAATCGTCAAGTAGAAGAATGCTTGTGACTTCATCCGTAAGGGCCCACAAATATTTACATAATATTAAATGCAATCTCTAGAAATGCAGATATTTTCCAGAAATCCACCTTTTTTAAACAAAGTTTCATGACAGACTATAAAAAAAATGAATGCCAATTTTCTCTATTGCAAAGATATTAATTCTTTACGTAAAAACAACAGTTCGTTATGTTATAAGAACATGTTATCCGGAATGTCACATTCGGGGACTTTCCTACCCCTTCTTTCCTTCCACCTGTCCTTCTAAGATAAGATTTTCGTCAGATTATCATGGCTCATATTATTGCCAACTCAATTTTCCCGTCTTATCCTAAGGATTTTAGAATATTTCTCTTTCCTCCCTTTTTTTGGCACTTCGTAATTATACTTAGTCGATTCATTTCATATTCATCATTCGTCTATAGCACCTATTCGCTTCATCAACTATATCTTTATCATTCTCCGGTAGCCCAACATTTCGAATGCTTCCACTATTGACTTCCCTGCTGCTGTCAACGTCAAAGTCTCACAACACGCCATAACGACACGAATTTGAAATATTTCACGATTATTATCAATCAGCGATTGATAAATAGAATAGGTATTTACATCAGCATCGTCATATGGGTAGATAGGCTACACCATTTTGAATTCAATTTCTAAAAATAGATATCACGACTAACAACGCATATTAATATATTTTTAATAAAATGAACGCTACAGTGAGAGTAATTTACGGTTTTTATTGATAATAGGAATTTCTATCAACACCGTCATATACGTAGCCAAGCCACAAAATTTCCAATACACTCGCGAATAATCGTTAGAGGTGGTTTACATTAGGATTCATTTGGATATAATAATAATAACAGAAAATGTTAGAGGTGGTTTACATACTATCTATATACTATAAGTACTATCGTTTTCCAAAGTATGTAGACACCCAGTAGTCCTACTTAACTGATGGGGACGGGTCGGTGAAAACTTGAGAGGTTGGCACATAGAGCGACCTGCATCCCTCACTCGTAAGCCTCGTAAGCAACTAAGAGCCGACGAGGATGGAGGTGGACGCGACCTAGCCACCGAATCTGGAGTCAAACTCCATTAGCATAAGCCCAATCAGCATTAAGATTAGCGGATGGAATGTACCGAGGTAACCCACGTCCACACTCACGTTGGGCTGTCGCAGTGTTTTCTTTCGGGCTCCTTGGCGAGGTTCTGCCTATCTTTTCCGAGATTCACATTTGGACTCACCGTTTGTCTCTTACTACTACGTGGCTCCGTCGCCGAGTACGTCTACACTGTGCGCGGTTGTTGAGGAAAAGTTCCGGGGTTATCATCAGAGGCTTAGAAGTCTTGTACTGCAAAATGTTTTCGGACTTTTCGTCGTGTTGAGAACTCGGAGCTGCCAGCTGTTGTTGAGTCCTAGTTTATAACCAATTATTTATGCGGATATCAGAACTCCTTTTTAAAACCTTATTTAGGCTTTATATGACAGTTGTTACAGTTTTTATAAGGTGTTCAAGTGGCCGTTGAATGCTGATACGCTGTAGTTAATACATTGTTGATGACTTAATGTAAGTAATACTATCGTAATATGGACGGGCTCTAGGAACCCTTTAACTATAAATGAAATACGGGAAGGACAGACAGGGGTATACGTCATAAGAAAACATGAATCGAAAATAAAATGTTTGTGTGAAATATTATAATTGTCGCAACTAGATGATTAAGGAGGCTTCAATAAACTTGAGCCACCTGCCAAAAATTTTCCCTGAATCCCTACACGGAGGGATTTCGATTTAATCTATCCTTATACCTTATTACTGAGAACATGTTTTATATATACACGGCTTCCGGAATCACAGCCCGCGCTCTTTCTTCACAATGCCCTTCAATCTGTCGAATCGAAAAGACATAAATACACTTAATTCTTAGATTTTAAGAAAGCATTTGACACAGTACCTCACAATAGGGAACTTGCATATATTTCAGATATTATCAAGAGCCCCAAAATTATATAAAAACATATACTTGCATACCACGGTGAAAGTTTTATTTTATTTTATGACGTAGTTTGCGATATTTAATTCATCAAATTTCACGAGAATTTTAAAATACAAGTGAGAATCGAAAACGCCCGAGGATTGGCTGGTAGAAAAGTGACGTCATTATTCAGTACGAGGAGGCACGGCCATGGTAGAGGTTGCATACTTGGATACAAGCGACGGCGTGGTTATGATTCATTTATTGAAGTGCACACGTATCGGAGTTGTTTATTGTTACTACAGGGCTATTATTTTATCTATTTTTATTTTATTGAAAGTGATAGATTGCATGAAGATGAAGGAATATGGTTATTCTTTGGCTGATCCTAGCGAGCTTCCTGTTACTGATTCCATCATAATACCAGGGTATTTTAGTGAAACTGTAGACTTCGTCGGCGCCGAATGTCGATGCCGAGAAATGGAAAGGTAGCTGATGTGCATCTGAAATGTTTTATAGTTAACAACAACGTGAGACTTGCATGAATTATTGGCGAAAGCGTATGTGAAATGTGTATTCTCTTGGCAGTCCGGTAGAGAGTCTTATGGTGAACTTATTTTCCACCTCGAGGTAGTCAATGATGCTTTCAACTTAAAAATAGTTTGCCTGGAAGGCGACAGGAAGATCTTTGAGATTAGAATCTGAGCAAGCCAGACTATTAATTGTTTCAATTTAGTAGCGATAATATGCGCGAATTTCCAACACAATCTATCAGCTTGTGACTCAAAAACTCAGAAGCCACTTCCTATTTTGCAGAAAGAATCAGTAAATCGCACTTCGATCAATATAATAAACACAACGTCTTCAGGTGTTAATAAGTTAATTTTTTTATTAAAGCCTTCCTAATGTAACATTAAAATATGAACATTTTCCAAAGAGCGTCCATTTTGGGAGCTTTTCTCGCGATATATCTGGAGCCTACTCTCAATATGAGCTCATCGTCATTGCGAGCGTTGCCACTTAAAAATTCCGTATCGGAAATCCTAGAGGAACACCTTCACCTGCACTCTCACCATTTTCCCTATGGTGCAGATCAGCTCTACTTTATACGATGGCCTGACAACCTTTAAATGGATCCTTGGTTTTTCCTGACAACCAAAATAAAATGCTAAATGGAAATTGCTGATCCACACATGCATTCTGCTTCTTCCTCCACATTGTCCAAATCAAGGGCCGCGGAGCATTCCTCTTTTGATTCAACTTTTTCTGGAAAGCAAGCAACGGCGTAGAATAACATCAAAGAATGCTACGATTCATTTTTTGTGACCACCTCTGTATTCCATTCTTTTTCCATCTACAACATACTTTATCATACGTCTCCGATCCATTCTCGTTTCTCGCAACAGCTCCCTTGGTTCCGCCGCGGCCCCGTTTGGCAACATGGCATTAATAGAGTTGATTAACATTCACAAATATCAATATTTTTATAGATTATGGGTCATAGAAAAATTACAAATAAAATAAAAGGTGTTTCTATCAGTTTTATTTTTTCTTTCAGGGTAAACTTCAGGACAAGATACTGTTTAAATATTTTCATTAATTTATAACAAAATATGCGCTTTAAAATACCCAAAAGCCATTTTTAATCTACACTGATGTTTGTAAATAATTATGGAAGAAGAGTGCTGTTGACGCAGTAGTTTACCCTAGGTTGAGTTTCAAAGTTCATTAAGTTGACAAAACGGCTACTTGTAAGGTGTGCGGAGTCATTAATTGCACTGGTGTGTCTACATTTTTTAATTTTAAAAAATCGGAATTTAGGATAAAATTTTCTTTAAAATGACGTATAATTCATTATTCTAAATAATCAACCCATTCCCTCTTATTTTATCCCATCTTAACCCATTATGTCTTATCCCACTCCGATTTAGGCGTCACTTTTGACCAAAAGTTAACCTTTTACGAGCATATAAAAACCGTTGTTAACAAGGCTATGGCAGTGGTTGGGACCCTATATCGTCTGAGCGAGATATCCGAACCGAGTGCCTTGAAATCAGTCTTCATTGGATGTGTGCAACACATCCTTGAATATTGCTCTCCCATTTGGTCAACTGCTTCTCCCGCCACACTAAAATTAATCAACCGTCCACTCAATTTCTTTTTAGCAATAGTTCGACATCGCATACCTCACCTCAGATTCTCTTCACGTGCCGAAATACTTCATTCACTTGGATTATTACACCCCAACCACCGCGGATTGACAATAGACATCAAATTTCTTTACAGCATCTTAAATGGGTCCTTCAGATCCAGTGATCTCCTATCCTTCTTTTCACTTCGCATTCCTGCACGCAAAACCCGCAATACTGAACTTCTACACCAGCCCAATTTCCGTCTGGCAATATCTCAAAGATCCCTTCGATATCTCAAAGATCCGCCTACCTTCTATTTTCAATTCAGTCTCCAATACTTCTTCCTCTCTTGATATCTTCGCCTCCCGCTCTAATTTTATTAACCAAGTGAAAAGTCTATCTTTCTGACCTTTTGTATTTGTTGTATAAGCTGAAAATGATTGTTATTTATGATATTATTTTGGTACATGTTCATTATTATATTTATATTATTTATCTTGTTTATAAGCCCAATGTAAAGGCCTTAGTGCTGTTTTTGGTGTGACATAAATAAATAAATAAAATTATAGCATGCACTGAAGCCAAGATATAAAGTTGCGAAGTACAGCGTCTCATCATTTTGACGCCGACAGCAGAAGAAAACGATGTCTTCTTGGCTGGCACTCGAATGCATGAGGATAAACGCTGCTCTTTATTTTCATGTTTCCTTCCTTGATTTTAAACATCATGGAATTTTCTATGTCCTCCCGTAACTGAAATTGAACAAGTGCCATAATTAATTCGAGCCCATCGTATCCATCGAGAAACAAGTATCTCGAAGTTTTTATTATAAGGCGGCCGAATTATAGAAAAATCTCAGGTTCAAGTCATTCAGTCAATGAAATATCGAAATATTATTTATATTAAAGTTATCTTCGCACACATTGCACACGGGTTTATCATTCCGTTTATTATACTCTTATTTTTCCGCAACGCTCATTCCGACGAACGGCATGTATTGCGGCTTATCTTCTAATTTCCTCCGTAGGAATGCAAACGGCAATTTTTTTCTGTGGTGTTATTGCACAGAGGAACAATGCACCACATGTAATTTTTCCTTATTCCAGCCATGTTCTCCTTTAAACGCAAATTGGCTCTTCCAAACCTGCAGCTACGACGTTACTGGACTTGGATCTTGGACTCCTACTGAATTATGACGTCACGGCGTAAGATTTGTGGGGGCGGTATTTTTTATCCCACGAAACTCGGGAGACTTTTGGGATTCATTTTCTAGTGTATAAACTGAATTTTAAGCGGAAAAAAGTAAATTGCGGTACTAAGTATTTACTGTAGTATGTCAGCATACTGTATATAAAAAGTATGCAATTTCCCTATTAACTCATATACTATTTACAGACATGCGGATTAGATGAAACAGTGATAAACTGGATACGCGACTTTCTGAGTAATCGTAAGTAACAAGTAGTTCAATACGGAATTAGCTCTGATGTAGTTGAAGTGACATAAGGTGCCCCACATGGAAGCGTATCGGGCCCCCTTTTGTTCATTAGGCATATACATAAATGACCTTTGCCCTAGCATTAACAGTAAAATACGGTTATTTGCTAACGACGCCGTCATCTATCGCGAAATTAGTGGCCAGTCTGCAAATGAAATTCTATAATCGAATTTAAACAACCTTCATTTGTGAAGCCAAGAGTGGGGACTTGAACTTAAACTTTTGCAGAGTTCGTCCAACCATAACCATGCTAATTCTGTGGATGGTATTAACATAAAGGCTACAGAGGAAGTGAAGATGGCAACGTCGCGACGTTGCCATCCATCCCGCCGTATTAGTGATCACTCAGGCTTTCAAATTCTATCTACGAACTTAAACAACGTCCATGTGTGGAGCCAAGAGTAGGGACTCGAAATTAATCTGATCAAATGCAATCTGACGGTGATTTTTTTGCTCGGGTCGCCCTACTATCTCCATGTATTTTCTATGGATGTTTTTAACATTATGGTGACAGATGAAGTAAGGAATCTGGGAGTTACCATAACCTCGACCCTATCTTGGGGAACGCATATAATGGCCTGTTTACACGATACATTAACACGTGCGAGTTAATGTCTGTTTCCATGAATGATTTTTGTGGATCGGAACGGAGCACGTACGAATGCATGAACCAAATTAGAACAGGTTCTATTTTCTGTGCATGCATTCGCATAAGTTGGTTGGTTACACGATGCGTTTTGGCGTTTATTCTCGCGTTCATACATTTAGACCCGTACGTGTTAATGTACCGTGTGAACAGGCCTTAAGAAATATTTTTGTAAGAGCCCTGAAGAAGCTGGGATTCGTCAAGCGTTTAGTGGGTGGATTTTCGGATGAGAAAGTAAAAGAGAGGTACTATTTCGCGCTCGCCAGGTCACACCTTGATTATGCAGCGAGCGTATGGGATCCGGTGCAGAAAGATTTGATTCGTGAAATTAATAAAATACAAAGGAAAGCTGCACGATTCGTAATAAAACCGCTTCGGACGTACAGAAAGTGTTACACAGATGTTAAACGGATTAGGTTGGGAACCGCTGTAGATTCGGAGGCTGCGCGTTAGACTTGTAATGCTTGAGCAATTGACAAAGGAAATCTTTCGAAGCGAAAACGGAGAACATCATATCAGAGCCCCGCCACATTTCCAGGTCTTACAGAAACGATAAATTGAGAGAGATATTTTGCCAAACGGATAGGTATGGGAATTAGTTTTTCCCCTGTCGACAATAAAGGACTTTACTAAATGCTGGGCGTAATTTTGTTAGAGCATATCCTTTTTATTTGTCAACGGCAGGTGACCTAACACTCCCTGCCACACGCCTATTGAGGCGGCTTGCTGGTTAGTCTGTAGATTTAGGTGATCAAAACAATTTTTAAATAATTTAAATTATGTTGTGGATTAGTTATGTAAAAGGTTAACGCACCGTCTAAATAGCGCCCAGATGACGAGTAACGATTAATTAATGATAAATTTCGATAGTGTATAAATTTTTACAAATGCGCTCATAAATATATTGTGTGCTTTCGAATTAATACTTTTCTTTGCGCTGACAAGAACGCATGTAATCTTCCTTTTTCATTCCGTTAGAATTTTTCACCTGCCCTCTTGTCGAGAGTCAGAAATATTGAAACTTTTACTTTGCGGTGTCCGAAGTAGATGATATTAGTTCTAAAGAATTTCACAATACAGAGGATAATAATGGTTGCCGAAGAGAAGAGAGTTGAGTGAAATAACGTCATATGTTATGCACTGAGAGCAGTAATAGGAAAACTACATAGTAGTAGTGATCCTATGTGATTAAAATTAGCTTTTCAATCATTATTTGTCCGTAGAAAACTGAAATATCAGTTAGTGCTGGTTTTTATGGAAAAAATGAAAAGGGGCCCCTTAGTTTAAAGCTGATACAATAATATAAATCTCTATCATTCGAATAATTTCATTGGGATTCAGGAAGAACTAACCATTGCCCAGGAAAATTACTGGAATATTTGTTGGAAAATTGCCATATGACAAAATTGATTCGTTTGATGAATATATTCAGATTAATTTTATAGTGTCCGTGAGCGATAAATCATGCGAAGAAAGGAAGTTAGGACCCAAGGAACGCAGTAAATTACATTTTCAACGATAGTTTCATTTGAAATCACGGACCAAACTCCTCTTACATTAATATCATGTTTCGTAAACATTTATGGATGGTAGCTTACATGCTTGTGATAAGCCAACCCTGCCAAACACTTTTTCAGTTTGCTGGCTGGATATGTGTTTCTTTTTTTATAAGTATACCGGGACTAGCCACAGCGGTAAATTTGCGAGGGTCACAATTTGTGCATTGTGGGTGACCCTCGCAAATAATCCACTGAGGAAAAAAAATCATTCGGGGGATCCGGATTCGAATCCTGGCGAATGATTTTTTTCGTCGTGGATTTTTCGCACAATGCTGGCTGGATATTATCCTGAGTTAACATTTGACATCGGGATACATGTCTCACTCTCGTTGGCGCTAATTTAACTAAACCTTCAAAGGGCATCGGAAAAAATGTCACATGAAGCATAAATAAGCAAAGAAGCTGATTAAGAGTAGAAATAGTCTCTCGCGTACAGAAAGCTAGTACGTGATACGATTCAGTGAATAAGGCTAATCATTTATGACATGAGTTATAGGATAAGATCGTGCTTTTATTACTTTTTAATCATATCCTTCACCACTGAAGTTGAAACGTTTGAAAAATTATAATATATTTATTCAATATTTAGCATTTCACACTTTTAATTTCATTATTTTTTCGCAGATGGAGTTTTCACGCTTATCTTTTACGTGTCCGTACTCGATACTAAAGCCTTTATACAGGTGAAAAATAAGAGAACCGAGTATTATTATCATATTATTCTCAAAGTTCCTCTCAGTATAAATTGATAGACCCTCCACTTTCCCCTTGACTTGTAGGCACAACAGAGCCATATTTTTCGGACGTTAATGTCAAATAATGCTACGTTGGTTTACTATTCCACCTTCCTTATTTCCTGAACGGATTTTATTTTCTTATTTTTTTCGACATCCAAGCAAAATATACCACTTTCGTCTGTCAACTATATATTTACTTTGTATCATACAAGCCAATTCTTACGAATATTACATCTTTGGGGGTATCCATTAACCCTTTCGACACAGTGTTGTTGTTTCCTTAGCATGACTGAGCCCCAAGGGTCCCTTCCGTCCCCTCTGTACGGATCATTTTAGCAGGACATTGGTTTAGAAGGGTCTCACGGATAATCACACTCTCTCAGCGCCAACCTTATTCAACTTTTCCTGGCGGGGACTCCGCATTATCTCGGACTCAAAGTATAGTTGGTCTTCCTCCTTCCCGGGGTGATAGCCCTTGCAGCGGAATTGGTTCCGGGTCAACTCATGGTTAGTTTTTGTGAATCAGCTGCATGGATAATTGTTGTTTGCCCGTATGTTGCAGATTTCGAATTCAATTCCTCGGTTTTTTTCTGTGCATTGTCAACTTTTGAACGGAGCTATACCGTCCTAATTAACGAATTTAATGCATCAACAATTTCTATGTTGATTTTTATATCGAAATCGAGATATAAATTAATATTTATGGTAAAATTTCATTTAAAAATTTTAAACGCTCCTGAAAAGGAAATAATTCACTTATTGTTTTGTATTTTTTTTGAGAAAGGAACAAATGCTTATTTCAAAAACTGACTGAATGATCACTATGCCTTACCACAAAAAGGGGTAGTAGAAGACGAGGTGTCCGGGTACCTGCTCCCGGATTTCGAGGGCACGGCCTATGTCCCCGCTTTGTTGGGTCCCGATAAGACTTCGCGTAGCTGCGACCGGCATAAAAGGGCAACGAAACGGATATTCGTTCGCCTGCGTAGGAAAATATGAGACGAAAATTTGCTGCTTTCGTCTTCCGTGTCATAAACCGTCCGAGTGAATATTTACATTGTTAGTAGCGAAAGGGTTAGTTAGATGGTTAGGGTGTTTAGGGGGGTCAAGCTGATTCTCACCCAATCTCACGTGGGGGACCAGGTGGTCTTTGCAAGTGTCACGTAATTTTTTTCATAAAAAATGATAAAACATTGTTTTTTAATAAATCTAACGAATGAAGGTTAGATTAACGTGTTTACACTGAAAATACGCATTCAATTCTGTCGCGATAATAACGCATGGTTATGGGCCATGGTTTTAAGGTATTGATTTTTCATTTTCACGAAATAATTTATATATTATGAATACACTAGTGGTGGGTAACGAATCGCAATCAATGCCTTTCGTTTTCTTTGATTAAGGAAACTACCCCATTATTAGTTTATATTTTTTGAGAAAGGAACTCCATAGGATTTCAAAAACTGACTTAATGATCGCTATCCCTTACCACAAAAAGGGTAATAGAAGACGAGGTGTCCGGGTACCTGCTCCCGGATTTCGAGGGTACGGCCTATGTCCCCGCTTTGTTGGGTTCCGATAAGACTTCGCATAGCTGAGACCAGCATAAAAGGGCAACGAAAGAGATATTTGTGGCATTCATTCGCCTGCGTAGGAAAATGCTAGACGAAAATTTGTTGCTTTCGTCTTCCGCGTCAAAAACCGTCCGGGCGAATATTTACTTTGTTAGTAGCGAAAGGGTTAGTCAGATGTGGTGTTTAGGATGGGCGAGGGGGTCAAGCCGATTGTCACCCAATCTCACGTCCTTGCAAGTATCACGTAATTTTTTCATAAAAAAATGATAACACATTGTTTTTTAATAAATCTAACGAATGAAGGTTAGATTAACGTGTTTACACTGAAAATACGCATTCAATTCTGTCACGATAACAACGCATGCTTATGGGGCATAGTTTTAAGTTATTGGTTTTTCATTTTACCACTAAGATAATCCGTGAAATATAGAAATAAGGTTCACTTGACTGCCTCCTTTGTCTCCAGTATCAATTCCAACGATTTATATGAAGAGAGAAGGAAATTTTTATATAAATATTGACTCTGATCATTGATTAAAAATGAGCTTCCGTACTCATTTATCCTAAATACATATACGTATCCAAAATAAACTAGATAGTTAAATTGTGATCTCGGTGGAACAAAGCAACTTTGAATTCCTATTTTTTTCAAATCCAATATAGATAAAGAATCTTCCTAAACTTGTAATATACTAACATCGTGCGGTCAATAACTTCAATTTTTTGAGTTATATATTTAACTTTTGCTGTCTGCCTATTTTTAAAAAAAAAATAGTTAATACGATGTAATATTTCCCAAAATGTTTGTTTGATATGTATTTCTTTGGTACTGCTTATTCTACGAATTCTCTAGTGCTGCTATTAGAATAATTAAAGTTATATATTTTTAAGTCATTTTACATATTTATACAAATCTTTCACTGCTAAAAGAAGTGGATAAAAGAATTCCACATTAAAGTACAATAATTTAATCTGTTTACGAGAGATTTTAATATACCTACCCTATTCAATATCACTGTAGCAAGCTCCCTAAAAAATCGCCTGTCGTTTAAAAGTCAATGAACAAATATGTGAATTTTTAGAGAATATTTTGGGTGTCCTTCTTTTTAAATAAACAGCCTTTGTTTTAGCATCCATTTCCACGATTTTCAAAGACAGACAGGTATAATAGTTTGAGTCATTCCACCTCTATTCCAAAAAAAGCTTGTCCCGTAGGGTCTCAGATTTTGATGAATTCATGGTTGATATTTTATAGTTGACGCTGTAGGTCATACTACTATGATATAGATTACCAGTCTAAGAGTACACGTCCATAGAATGCTATTAAAAGTAATCGGAAAGCCGCACGGGAGATAAAGTAAACGTTTAAATATTTTCAAAAATATCATTCAGGAGGTGATTAAAATTTTATTTTTGTAATTCAAAGGTAATGAATGAGCCTACATTCTAAATCATAAATGCTTGGGCCAATTCTGAGATGGGTTTTTTGAGAAAAGTTGATTAACAATGTTTTTAACATTGAAATATAACAATAGTAGGGAAGTGCACTTTATAAATATTTTACTCAGAGTGACTTCCGAAAGGACTCAGCTGTAAAAAAAAGCAATAAATAATGGCTTTACGACAATTTGATAGTTAAATTGTGGGGTTTATGTGATGTAAGGCAATTTTTTTGGGAAAAAATCGATAACGTATTAAAACCACATTAAAAAAGATCTTATGGTATTTAGTTTGAGGTTGATGTAGACCCATACAGATATCAAAATCTGAGACTCTTAGGGACAAACGCTTGGTGATTTTAGGTGGAGTGACCCGTATTTAATAATCTAACCCCCGAATTTAATTAAATCTTTTGGTCTCTCCTTAGGTGCAAGCCATCCCCGGACGTGATGGGAAGAATGAAGGGTGGAGCAGGAAGAATGAAGAAAAGAAGAAGACGATAGCCTCTCGGGATCCAATGCTAATTCCTTTTATGTTATTCGGAGAGATTTGACTCGAATTTTAATCCACATTTTTGATTTTTCAATTTCAGAATGAATATTGAAGAATTAGAACACCATTCATCGACTTACGTTGAAGGCTGGGAAGAGTGCAGTTTTCCTCGGACGCTGGTCATTGCCGTATCAGCTTTTCATCAGGTTATCTTGAACATGAAATGGTAAATTAGGGCCGACCTAAACCACACGCCTGGAGTTATGAGAGACTCCTGGTGGAAAGTGAATTCACACTCTATTATCAAAGCACGACCTCTAGGTAACAACAGTACACGAAAGGTAACGGCTCGAAGGAGCAAGTTCAAAAAGGTTTCGAAACACCGCTGAAACTAAGGTACCAGAAAGTGCACTTTAAAGTTATTTACTACGAATGAGACCGGTCCTGGTAGACAAAGAATGCATTCTTAGGCAGGAAATAAATGTGGGTATTTTTGTGTGTGTGGTTTTTAAGGTATTTGGGTGGGTTTTGTACTAACACCATTTATTGTAGGAGTGAAGAATGAAGAAACAAGACGTAGCTGAGGCCCCGAAGATTGAAGACATCGCTGGGGGCCTCGAAGAATGAAGAGTGAAGATAATGTATGTGTGTTTGGGGAATGAGTGGACATTGAAAATCCCTCGCATGAACTGAGAGTTTTTTTGTACTTAATTGTAACATATCTGTAACTCTTTCCCTTCCAGCCATGAAGACTGAAGACATCAAATTGAGCTCGAAGAACGGCAAGAATCCGATTGCGTGTGTTTTTTAATCTATCGTGTGATTTCGTGTGATATATTTCTGCGTGTGATTATTTATATTTTCGTGTGCTGCGAGTATTTTTCCGTTGCGTTGCGTTAGGGCTTGCATGTTAGTGTTATTTATTTGTTTGTTTGTGCATGCACTAATCTTACCTCTTCACAGATTCAAGCCATCGCTGGAGTTCAAGGAAGGAAGAGTGAAGACTGCACGAAGAAGAGAAGATTGAAGACGCAAGTATTCACAGAAGAAAGAAGAGGAGCATCGTAAGAAGACGTGTGCGATATTTGCGGCTTAGTTTTGGGCCCTTCTGGCCAATGAATAAAAATTTGCGTAAGGCTAGGTGTTTTTTCCGTGCGTTAGTTTTAGTTTTTTGTGCCGTGGTTTTGCATTACGGATTCCATCGCATTATGCGGGAATATGGCTGTGGCTAGGTAGGAAATTTATGATTTCCTATCGATGCCATTGTCACGTTCTTGTGTGCTGCTTTGGAGTGGTGCAATCCTCGGAAGGGTTATTTATTTGTGTATGCACTAACCCGCTCTCTCCCTAGGTCCGCAAGCCATCGCTGGATGTGAAGAGAAGAATGAAGATTCATCGGAAGAAGAGAATACAGAAGAGGATGGCATCGCGGGACGAGAAGAAGACGACATCTTAGCTTTGGGCCCTTCCGGCCAGTGAACATAAATTTGCGTAAGGCTAGGCGTTTTTTTTGCGCGCGTTAGTTGTAGTTTTTTGTGCCGTGGTTTTGCATTATGGATTCCATCGCACCATGCGGGAATGTGGCTGTGGCTAGGTAGAAAATTTATGATTTCCTATCGATGCCATTGCCACGTTCTTGTGTGCTGCTTTGGAGTGGTGCAAATCCTCGGAAGGGTTATTTATTTGTGTATGAACTAACCCGCTCTCTCCCTAGGTCCGCAAGCCATCGCTGGATGTGAAGAGAAGAATGAAGATTCATCGGAAGAAGAGAATACAGAAGAGGATGGCATCGCGGGACGAGAAGAAGACGACATCTTAGCTTTGGGCCCTTCCGGCCAGTGAACATAAATTTGCGTAAGGCTAGGCGTTTTTTTTGCGCGCGTTAGTTGTAGTTTTTTGTGCCGTGGTTTTGCATTATGGATTCCATCGCACCATGCGGGAATGTGGCTGTGGCTAGGTAGAAAATTTATGATTTCCTATCGATGCCATTGCCACGTTCTTGTGTGCTGCTTTGGAGTGGTGCAAATCCTCGGAAGGGTTATTTATTTGTGTATGAACTAACCCGCTCTCTCCCTAGGTCCGCAAGCCATCGCTGGATGTGAAGAGAAGAATGAATATTCATCGAAAGAAGAGAAGACAGAAGAGGATGGCATCGCGGGACGAGAAGAAGACGACATCTTAGCTTTGGGCCCTTCTGGCCAGTGAACATAAATTTGCGTAAGGCTAGGCGTTTTTTTTGCGCGCGTTAGTTGTAGTTTTTTGTGCCGTGGTTTTGCATTACGGATTCCATCGCGTCATGCCGGAATGTGGCTGTGGCTAGGTAGGAAATGTGTGGTTTCCTATCGATGCCATTGTCACGTTCTTGTGTGCTGCTTTGGAGTGGTGCAAATCCTCGGAAGGGTTATTTATTTGTGTATGCACTAACCCGCTCTCTCCTTAGGCGCGATTCATCGCTGGACATGATGATAAGGAGAAAGAAGACACTTGGAAGAAGATTGGATGGTGCACATTACCGAGCCGGCTTCTTGCGGCTCTACATGAGTTGCAGCAGATAAGGAGCGGTATGATCTCATAATATTCATTCAAATTTGGTTCATTTTTCCAATACAAATTTTAAAATTAAGAAGTTGCTTGAGAATGTTCAATTTTGCATTCCTAAACGGAACTCAATTGTGCTCATGCTCATACTGAACTTCTAATTTACCCATAATGCAATCAAAATAAACAAATAAACCTAATATCCTCCTCAATTTAGTCATTGACTACTTAGTTTGAAAATTGTACTTGGTACTTAGTAACTGGAAGTGATATTTCATTGACCTATTAACTTCGAATTGAATTGAAAAATTATGAAATATATTGCAATGGGCAAAATATTTTGTGCCAACTTTTTTCTGTATGACTCATAATCACCTATTAACGTATTTTCTTTACAAGTGTTTTCAAGTCCAAATATCACCTCCCTTAACAGTTTCCGAAAAATGTTTTCGCATTGTAAAGCAGTGCGAATAACTTTTATTTGTAATTAGTTTCTAATTATTTCTTATTCATTACAAATTTTATTTTGATTTTTCATTCTGAATCAGAATTATTTAACTATTTTTATCCTGTGAAAGGTTACCCACTCCAAAATCAGTCCTTAATTTTTCCTATTTAAACAAATATATAGTTCCATTTAATTGGAATTAATTTTTTAAATAAGTATTATTAATAAATGAATATTATTTTAATTTCCGCTGCAAACCAGGAAATGTTATTTTCACTCGAAGTTTTCTTAATCTAATTAAAAGGTGAGCCTATCCACTCTCTAACGTCTATGCGCCATAAGAAAATTTATTGATTGATTCGGCCATGAAGCCGGTTTTCTAGGACATTGATTTGTCTTTTCATGAGTGTTCGTTTTTTTCCATTCCAGAGTTCGTTGGAACGTCTTGTGTGAGTTGACTACTCGAGGCCTCGATGAAAGCACGTGCAAAAAGATCGAAAGAATGCAGCTCGTTGACGCAGGCAGACGGTAAGATTTCATTCATTCCTCTTCCGAGTTTTGAGTTCAGTTCAGAACCATTATTTAGTGATCACATAGGTACACTATAATTTTTATATTCAGGAACCTCGATGATAAAAGTAAAGAATGTGTGATAAAATAAATAAATATTTTCACCTTGGAACGCGAAAATATTTAATTAAACCGCACCAAAAATTAAGATCTCGAGCTTTTTTTGAAACACTCACAATACTTAAATCCCGCGCTGAATATCAAGGCATTGATTGGTTGACGACGACGATAGCGTTTGCTTTCATATATTTCGGTTTGTTACTTCATTTCCATTAAATTTATTTTTATTATTAAATTGGAATGAATGACAGTTATAGGGATTTTCGTGAATCTATCATAAGTATTTACTTTTCTCTTTAATTTTCTCATTGTAATGTGGACGTCGAGGTTTCCATATTAGCCTTGCTTTTGATAACCCAGCAACCGTCATGCGCGCTCAAGTAGTTACTTCTTCGGAGATCCTACCTGAGGGAAACATGAGATTCCGGTAATATTTTCTACCTATCTTAATTTTTCCGTGAATTTAATGAGTATAAGTGACATATTTAAAAAAAAACTCGCAACAATAAGGTCACAATGATTGATACTCTTTTGTGTTTAATTTTGGGTACTTAATTTCTGGTGACGCGTTTTTCCTTGCTATTAAATATTTATTAATCCACTGGTGTCAGAAAAATCAGTATATATTTTTCATTTTTTTCGGCTGTTTTTTTTTTTAAGAGATACTTTGACCTCTGGCTCTTTGCATGATCTTGAGAATAAACTTATATTATTTCTTTCGTATCAGAAGACTTAATTATAAAATTATATCCTACAAGAATTTATTAAAATACATCCTCCTGGATAGGTGCGGTGTCCTTAATATGGATGCCATATTTGTAACTTCTGGTTTCGTCTTTTTAAATAATTTAAACGTATTGATTTTTGTAATTTCATTGTTGTTTTCCAATTCACATGATAGTACATATATTAAATACAGAATGGTATATATTTGCTATCAATGTTTAGTAATACCCATGAAGTCCAAGTGAGTCGTAAAAAAAAGGTATATACATAACAGACTCAGCTCGACGTAATGATTTCCTGGAAAATTTTTAATCTTGCCCGATCATATGTTTAAAATGTTTAAAGAATAATGAAAATACATTGAAATATCGCCAATGAGATAAGCGTCAAATAATTTACAACTACCCGCTCTTGCACTTTTTTAATTTTAAAAATTTTCTAGACTCTTAAAAAAATAATATTTTCTCAACGTCTTCCTCGAAATGATATTTCTGAGCTGAAAGTTAACTTATTAGGTCTCACCTTCGTTGGATTTTGAGAATTTTTTGTTATATTACCACAGGTCATGCTTGCGGACAACGACAGCGATTGCTTTTGGAGACAACTGTGGAGGTCCATGAAATGGACATCTGAAGGTTACTGCGCCGACAACTAGAGACTTGAGGATTTATCGTGAGGAAAGGAAGAATGAAGATAGGAAGAAAGAAGACACCGCGCCTGAAGATAGTTGTTTTTTTGGATTTTTTGTTGCAATTATTGTATAGGGTGTTTGTATATTTTTTATTTATGCATGTATTTTTTCCAGCTATAGTTAGGATTTGCGGCAGGAGAGAAGGGATTTTACATTGCGTCCTACCGTCGAGTAGAAATAACTCAGATTAGGCAGGTCTTCGTATATCGTGGCCACGATTCCGTATTTAGGCGTTTAATTAATTCAGGCGTATAAAGAAGTATTTAGGTAGGCAGGGCTGTATGAATGGATGAATGTGATTTTATGAATGAGTGAATGGAATGTGATTTTATGAATGAGAGGGTGGAATGTGATTTGATGAATGAGTGAATGGAATGTGGTTTATGAATGAATGAATGATATTAGTAGTAGTAGTGATTGATTTTTATGAATTGCTAATTCTTTTTTGTGTAGTTTTTTTTATTCTTATTAAATTTGGTCGTAGTGTAGTGCATGCCCCCCTCAAATCCAAACTGTTCCCTCATCGTGGGGAGGGGGTGTAACAGGGATAAGTCATTAATTTACGCCAAATGCTTACAATATTGCACTCTTATCGGGAATGTAATGGAATATTTTTTCCTTCAAATTTGTGGTTTTTCCGCATGAGTTGCAAATTGTAAATGTTATTTGATAACTTGCAAATATGACTTATCCCTGGCTAAAACAGTTGGTGCATTTGTGATTTGTATTTAAATATGTGAAATCATTGAATATAATATATTATATGTTGCTGTGTTCTTTATTCCAGTGCTAAGTACTATTTTCACTACTGTTTTTGTGGTTTTTCGATAATATTGTACAGATCCTCCTTTTATTTTTGTAACTATTGCTTGTATTTTTGCCAGCTATAGTTTAGACTTGGGGCAGGAGAGTAGGGATTTAATATTGCATCTGACAGTTTTTAAGAAATGACTCAGAATAGGCAGGTCTTCGTATTTGCGACCATGAAAATATAATTAAGTAACACCTTGACCAGAATAAATTGTACCCATTGCTAAGATCGATTTGTATTATTGTTGTTGATATTTTTTCTCGATTTTTTAATAGCAGTTGAAATTATTAATTTAATAATTTTAAATGCTATTAAATGGTGTGCATGTAATTTCTCTCTACTACTTTGTACTGGTAAAGACAATAAAATTATTTTCTATGTACCTTTGACAATGTTACAAAGGAGATGTTGTAAAAATAAAATATTTTAGTATCTTTGTGATTGGTGACATAAAATAAAACATTTTACATGTAATTCTTGTGAAAATTAAAGTGCTGGTACAAATCCAGTAAAATGGAATGTCGTTAAGGTATTGACAAAATTTTACATTCGTCAGTTGACAATTAACCTAAATAAAGTGAACATTTCCATCAAGGTGCAATTACATTGGTCATATATTGGGTATATAACTATATTTTAATTCATTCAATTGTATGCAAATAGGCGATTTGTTAGCATTGTTAATCCATTTTTTGTAATGATAATAGGACATTGTTACACAAAAAAGATTAAGAACATGTCTTTTTTCGGCTACAGTTTAGATTTGGAACAGGAGAATAAGGGTTATATATGAATTATATAATGCTGTCGATCATAAATAACTCAGACTAGGCACGCCTTTGGTCATCGTGACAATGAGTCCATATTATGGCGTGAGATTAATTCAGGCGTGCATGTTGAGGTATTTAGTTAGGTAGGGCTTTAACAATGGATGAATGTAATTTTGTGAATAAGTGTAATAGTACTGGTAATGCTTGATCAGTATGAATTGATTTTAATACTGTATGTTTTAATTTTTTATAACCATAGGGATGTTTTGGGGGCATAAACATCCCCAATATTTCTCCCCTGGAGGTGACTACCTGTACCGCATCTACTGAGAAGACCACAAGCCCTCCAGCACTCCAATTTTCAAATTATGTTGTTACATTTCATTATGTATTCCAGTAATCAATTAATTGTTATAATGCTGAAAGATTATTTCATCGCTAAGTAGCTGAAAAGTTTGTAACGAGTGCATCGTTGTCTGATACCTCCAAAGCGACGACAAAAGAGTATCAGTGCAGGCAAGCCACCCAAACTCTTCATACCTTTCTGGCAATGTGGCAGGCTGAGAACTCAGCAGCGAACTGCCAGATCAGTTCAACCATGAAAATTAGATCCTAATTTGAATAGTGTTTTTTTTAATATATAACACTGTTAGACAGTAAGATGAAGGGGAAGGGGCTTTGGGATATCGGCCTCGAATATTTATACATATAATATGAAAATATTCCAGGTTGGGCACACACAGTACAACACAATGTAATAAAAATCATTCCTAAATCTGAAGAAGGTGGTAGGTGCCCCTGAAAATTTACTTATTTTCATCTTTAAGTGTGTATTTTACTGTGTGCGCCCAACCTGGGACATTATTGTGTTATACACCTCATAGAAGAATTTCCTGAAGTATTTATACATATAATGGTAAGCAGGGGCGGATCTAGGAATTTCTTTCCGGGGGGGGGCACAAGCGCGACCGTTCCAGGATTTTGTTCTAGGGGGGAAAAGGATACTTCGTAATACAAAGCGAACGCATTGATAATGGGACCGTATTAAAAATATTGCATTTTTTTAGGGTCTGGGGGTGCACGAGCCCCCGTGCCCTCCTCTAGATCTACCATTGATGAACCGCCATTATTTATTAAGTTATTAGTTATATTTATATATTGTCATTTCTTGGTAGGGTAAGGTAGCTACCTCAAAAAAACCGGATGCAGTAAGATCCTGTATTATATGCATAATATATTTTTGTGCAGCAAGAGCAATCTCACATGGTGTAATACATCGCCGGCGAGAGGGGCGAGACAATTCCCGCAGCCGCTCCCGGGCGAACTCCCGTCCCCCATTCAGCGACGGGCAATGCTGCTATCACGCGAGGTTTGCGGAGAAGGCTCATCGCTGTGAGTCCCCATGTAACTTCGCGGAAAACATGTAGGGCAGTTGGTATACGCGGCAAGCGCCCTGCAGTCAGCCGCCTTTTCATCACTGACGCCACCTCTGAACTGCAACATCTCATCGACACTGGATGGGACTTGTAGAATCCTGGAGGGAAAACTTCGCTGTCGCTTATATCCTTCATAAGTCAACTCTCTGTTCCTATGACCATGCCTACGTCCTGAAATGTACACCCGATTTTAGCACTCTTGTTTATAACGCTATGAAAATTAATTGCGACAAAGCTAATATCATATTTTTTAGATTACCTTTCGGTCGATTCTTTTCTTCGCTGTTTATAAGATGAGTTTGTCACTATGAAAGGCGCTAATTAATTTAGATATAGTAGCTTTCCCTGGAGTAAGCGTTTTGGATAATTGTCATTTCCCTGCATTACTGCTCCTAAATTTAATTCAGGTGATGTGAGGATTTACGCATGTGTGGATCACCTCGGAGTCTAAATTTAGAAAATTTTACTCCTTAAAAAAATTCAGTATTGAATTTTTCTTAGTCGCCACCATTATTATGTTGATAAAATAAATAACACTCATTTCATGTTATTTTTAAAAAATGAAAAAAAATTGATTTCTTCGGACTTGATCCCTCGCAGGATTCTCATTAAGTTACAGCGCACCGTACCCACTCGGCTACGATTATAAATGCCTACGGAGCTACGTATTGGTAAAAGGTAAACGGTGAGTCCAAATATGAATCCAAAGATAGGAAATGATATCTGCGGAAAGCAAAAAAGATAATTTTCTTCATTAAAAATTTTACAACGACAGAATAGTTTAATTTAGTTAATATGCGTTAAAGTGGATTTTAAAAATTGTTACTGCCATAACATGTAACAAAAAATTATTGCAGAGAGGTTCGAAGCACCTACTTCGAATTTCTACCGTAGTAAGTCTTCTCTTTAACCACTAGTCCATCTCATTAGTTGACTCTGATGGGGATTCATTACGAGCTTTGTCAGGAAAGGGAATGAACCAGTCTTCTGGTGTCACTAAATCAAACTGAATTTTAACACTCAGTGGCATTATTTGCTGTGATATTGCGGCGGATATTTCATGTGTATGTTTTGCTCGCTATCGCTGATCGAAAAGCTTCAGCGTTAATTGTAAGACAACATACTTCGACGGATCGGCCAACTTAAAGAAGTAAAGTGTCGCTCTGTACGTAGATTTATTATGTAGCATGAGCTGCACAATTTATGTGGTATTAAACGCTGCACATATCCCGCATGCATTTCCCTTTAATGATGTTGTTATAAACGGGGATGGTACGGTTTTATCGATTCCGCATTTTTCCACCGATCTTCGCCAAATTTAGGATTCATTACTTATTTAACATTATAAACAATCTTAGGCATGGAAAAAAGCTGTAGCATAATTATTTAATTGTGATAAATATGGTACATATCTTGATTAGGAAGTGGTTACTTTTACGAGGAGGCAGCCATCTTGTTTGACGAAAGACGATCGAAAACAAATGATAGTAGTAGGTAGTGGCAGGGAATGAGAGGGAAATTTGGATATTTTAATCAGCGTTGAACAAGGTAACGGGCCTGTGGAGTGAAACAGGGGTGCTGGGGTGGGACGGAACTCAGGCGGGGATGAGCAATTATGAGGGGAAATCTTCCGGTGCAGGCCACTCCTACGAAAAGTCATTCTGGAAACCATTGATGAAACGATTGATAAATCACTTTCTGGGCACATGTACGGGCTGGTCAACTAGAAAAAAATATCCTTCGAGCTGGTCCAGTTGATAAAGTGGGTAAATCACTTTCCGGGCACATGTACGAGTGGGTCAACTAGAAAAAAATATCCTTCGAGCTGGTCCAGTTGGTAAAGTGGGTAAATCACTTTCCGGGCACATGTACGAGTTGGTCAACTAGAAAAAAATATCCTTCGAGCTGGTCCAGTTGGTAGGGTGGGAGGTAGAAGTGGGTAAAATGTGCTTACCTTTCAGTGTTTACATTACTTTGATGTTCTTCTATTTAACAAGTAATTTTATATTGCTGAACTCCATCGTTCTAAGTTCAATCAAAGTTTGAACAGCCTCGCCGATCGTCTTTTGTCAAACAAGATGGCTGCCTCCTCGTAAAAGAAACTACTTCCTAATCAAGATATGTACGATATTTATCACAATTAAATAATTATGCTACAGCTTTTTTCCATGCCTAAGATTGTTTATAATGTTAAATAAGTAATAAATCCTAAATTTGGCGAAGATCGGTGGAAAAATGCGGAATCGATAAAACCGTACCGTAGCCGTTATAAACATATTGCGGGAGGTGGGAATGTTTTTCAAATTTCCCTCCCACTGGCGCAATAGAAAATACCGAAACTCGATTTCAAAACTGCGGCGAAAGTGGCGCCGCTCCATTTGTTGCAATACTTTTGAATCCGACTGTACAAGTTCGAGTTAAAACGTGAATCAATGAACTGAATCGCATGTATATGGACGTTTATTTTGATATTATGCGTAATATTACTATGACCGTGCGGTGTTCATGCGGTGGTTCACTTGCATACTGCAAGTTTGTGATAAATCACCCCCTGCCAAACACCCGAAAAGTGGCTCGCTGAGTATTATGATGATGTAGAAGAATTAAAACATGCCCTATTTTCTGTTTGTAGAAGAATTAAAACATGCCCTTTTTTCTGTTCAAATATTAAACGCATTAACACATTGTCTTTCACGTTTTTATGTTTCCCATTACCAAGCATAAACACCAAGTAGAAGTTCTTAATCATTATACACAAAAGAAACTTGTGATATATGTTTTTCGTGATAAGTCCTAATTCGATTATTTTAGTAAGCTTCACTGGTTCAACTCAAGCATAAAGTATCACGGGATTAACTTCCATCCAAATGTCAATTCATTTTCGTATCATTAACTCTGGTATTGAGAACCGCAATACATTATTTATTATTTACTATCACCCCTTAAGATTTAATATTATTGTATAATTTTTATACTTGGGTGGAGGTCGTGGGGATGGCGGTAGGTGACGAGTTTGTAGCCTTCTGATCCCCCTGGAAACCAACCACCTCAAGTACAGATAGTTTAAAAATAGTGGCTAATATTTTATGTCTGTAAATTTTCATTTGTGTTTAGTATTTTCTTTCTTTCTTTATGATTTTCCAGATTTGAGTTAATACTTTGTGCTTGAGTATTGTATATTTTTAAATTATTTTTTGAATGTTCTTTTTAATTTCCGAGGGCCGTCTTTTTCAATCTCCAATGGGTCATAAATAAAAGACGAAGTCATTTATTAAAAATCATTTCATTGCTTAATATAAGTATGCTTTTGCTTAACGTTCGGTGATTCCACCCAGGCGATTGATGTTCTTCATAGATCATTGCTGCGAATGCCGGAATCCTGAATCTAATCGTTGGCCTTTAAAACGCTTTTTCCCAGCCAAATAGTCACTCCGGCGAAATATGTAAGTCAAAAATTACCAGTTCATTATTGCACAGAGGGTGGTCGTACACGTCCTACTGAAACTAGAACAGTTAGAGTGAACCAGCGCTCAGAGGACGGGCGTTGTCATGTATTAGAACACTTACAGAATCCAGCACGTCTCTCATTTTATTTTGAATGAATCCGCGCAATCAGCTTGTTTTTTTTTACACCAATCACTTGCATTTATCGTTAAACCCGCCAGAATGAATTCAAAAAGTTACTCGCCATATTGGTCCCAAACAGAGAAGCGTAATGTATGATCTTAGGTTTTCCCGGCGTATAGTTGCAGAAACGTTTCTTGGGCTTGCGGAGCAGGGCCACCTATCGCTTTTTCCCATCCCCAGATCCTGCATCCGAGTCAGTGGTCACCAAAGTGAACCTGCTATCTCCCCATGTCCAACCGAGAGAACATCTGTGGCCCAAGTCCAGGACAGCGCGGCTTGCGATGGTGTTGGGGGACAGAGATAAGTCGATGTGTTCCTGGAATGAGCGGGTGATGGCCATTGGGAAGGCGGACGGATGAGGAGAAATCTTTTTTTCTCCAAATTATAATCTCAAATAGTCTTCTTTGATTCTCATACCACCTGAGCTCTGCTTAATCTTAAAATTTAAGGTAACTTCGTTTCAAACGTTTGAATTGATATTTCATTAGTAAATCTTCAATGGACTTAAAGCCATTATAGAAAAACATGTACGGTATCTTGCTCGAGATAAAATTATTCCAACATTAACAATATCGTAGAAGTTAATTTCTGTCACATGTTTCTGAAAGAAATTTGTTCGCGACCTAGGCAAATTGCGATCACATGAAATATTTAACATTCCAATTTGAAAGAACATATAGAACCTACCTTATTAAAATCATTCTGAATTTCATCTTACGCTCATTAGGCACCATGTATTTCCCTCCTTCTACTTTTTTTCAGCAGCATCTTGTCAATATTTTCTCCTGAAATTATCAAATCCTTTAGTTGAGAGCGTACATGATTCAATCGCCTAATAAATGTTGAATTACCTCCTGTGTGACCATAAAACAATTGATTTGGCAATGATAACTTGGGGGAACTCTTCTCCACCATCAAATTCAAATATATAAATGGTAAATTATCTCAATGACCTGAGCCTTATTGTCTAGGCTATAACAAAAAGGACGAGTTTTTCAAACATGAAGAAGTGTTCATCTTCATCTGCATAGTACCCCGCAAGCCGCCTAAAAGGCGTGTGGCAGGTGGTGTTAGGATTAAGGATTTAGTGTACGGATTAGGATCCGTTGAAAAGAATTCAATGAATTTTACCGGTATCCTGAATCTAATCGTCCGCATTAAAACGCTTTTTCCTGGCCAAATATTCACTCCGGTGAAATGTGCAAGTCAAAAATCGCAAGTTCATTATTGAACGGAGGGTGATCTTAATAGTCCCATTGAAACACAAAGTACAGTTGGGTTACACCAGCGCTTAGGGGACGGGCGTTGTCATGTATTAGAACACTCCCAGAATTCAGCACGTCTCTTATTTTACTTTGAATGGCTCCGCGCAATCGGCGTGTTTTTTTACACTGAGCAGTTGAATATATCGTTAAACCCGGCAGAAAGAAATCCCAAGTTACCGCCCTTTATTGGTCCCAAAACAGAGTAGCATACTATTTACATTGTTTAAGGTTTGATCGGTGACTTTTAATGCCTCCATTGCTTTGACTGTAACTTTGATAATTTTGAAAATTCCAAATTTGAAATACCATAAAGCCTATCATATTAAATCATACCAAATTTCATCTTACGCCCATTGGGTACCACCGCGAAGAAAGAGCACGAGCTGTGTTTCGCATAATCTATCTTATCGTAATCCGTGCTGAAAAACATGGAGGAATTTACCTCTGTCCAAGAAAGTCATGATATTGCTCAAGAGGGTATGATCAATTATCTTGCGTACATATCAAGTATTCGAGGTTAATGAAATTGGATGGTAGATGCCTGGGTTATGTCTGTTTCCCTTTTTGAATATCGGTGTAACGCTTGCAATTTTCCCGTATAGCGGTCAATTTGTTATGTTATAATGTAGTGGACTAATTCCGATTTATTTAAAATACAGCACCTCACAAACAACATTACCATGAAATCCGCTGTACCAACAATGCAAAGGACAACGAGAGCGCATCGCAAGACACCACAGCGGACACTCTACGTCATCTATTCACCAGCCCTGATGAGGACACGGTGGTCTCTTTGGGGGTTTTATCGGCTTCCCTAAAGTATCGGACGAATACCAGATCACAAGGCATCACGGAAGAAGAGAGTTCCAGATGATTTTGATTTAACTATGTCTGCCACATGGTCATTAATGCATGTATTAAATAATAATAACTTATTGGCAAGGCTTGACGACGAATAGATACTGTAGCGAGGATCTTGATGTACTTATCTGTTATAACTTATTAAAAGAGGGTAATGGCTCAATTTTGGGACAATGCTCAAGTTAGCTGTAAAAAATTGTAATGCAATGATTTATGTCGATGCCAAAATATGTACCATCAGCATTTTGTAACCAGCCATCATAATTACTCACTTGATTTAAGCAGATTAAATGTATAGCAATAATTTAGTAATAAATAAAAATGAAACATCAGCCTCGATGGAGCAGACAGCAGAGAGAATTAAGAGGTAAGGATAATGTTATTCTATCTTATTAGCATTTATGGTAACGTGATAGAACATTAGACATAGGCCTTGTAATGGCGGCTTAACATACCATCCCAAGAACGGAGTGATGTGTTCCAAACGCCCTCCCAAAAAGTTCTACGGAAAGCAAGGTGCAATCTTTGAAAAATCTCCGCCTCCCAGTACTTGTAGCCGGTATTACATAAAACTATATTATAGTATCCGGTAATATAACTGTGGTTAACTAGTTTTGTATCCGGTAACACAGAGTATGAAGCCACTATAGTTATCACATCAGCCAGACCCCAGAGTGTTACATTAAGAATAAATTATAAACATTCTCTTTGCCCTTGTTAAAATTCATTAACTCCATGCATGTCGTACAATTGTTTAAGAACTCCGCCTTTAGTGTAGTAGGTTTCTAATTGTGAAATTTGTTTAAAAACGCGGCTCACAAAAAAAGGGTTTGTATCTAGTTATACATTTTATATCAATCGTTTACTTTAATAGATTCACTTTCCAACAATCGTTGAGTAGGGTAATCCCCGCAGCCAGCAACGGAGGAAATTATCTAGGAAATCCCAGGTAAGAACCGTATCACCCAATAAGTGCCACAAATGAAACATGTAAGGCTTACACTATCCTTTTTTGTGTCACTCTGTAATTTTTATCAGCAAAGAAGGCTTATGTGCTGTGATAGTGACAACTATGTTAGACAATTTCATGATCGTCAACTATAATGACAAAGCAGCAAAGCTGTCACATTTTAAATTTGAGGTTGGAGCCGTTCAAACAGTGACACAGAGACACAAGGAAAAAGTTTCAATACGTATAATGGCGCAAACAACCTTGAAAGTTTTAACGATAATGCAAGTAATGTTTTGACATGATATAGCCTGATAAATCTTCTTCGGTAATGCAAATCTTATACAGTAGACAACGATACTGAAAAAGTGTTAAACCCTCAGGGAGAATGTCATCTACATCTACATAATACCCCGCAAGCCGCCTAGAAGGCGTGTGGCAGGGGGTGTTAGGACACCAGCCGTTTACAGTTAAAAAATATGAAGTGCTCTAATGCAGTGGCGCAGCGAGGGGGGGTTTTTGGGTGTTAACACCCCCCCCCCCAGAGTTCAGAGAAATTTTTAAGTTTAATCCATTTTACTTGTTTGGATCATTATTACTTATAGAGTACTGTAAGGTCTAATCAAATATCTATCAGAAGGCCGTAAAACTCGCCATTTTGAACCATTATTATTAAAAATTTTCTAAAGGAGGGCCCCCGCAACTCCTGCTTACCCTGGCGGGTATGCAATACTCCCACACACCTAGGTATTATTTGTGCCTAAAACCCTCCCTAGCTTTTATGCTTCGCTGCCCCCTACTCTAATGATGTTGGGACTGGCGTTTATTAAAGTCCTTTATGGTTCGGGTAAAAACGAATTCCCATATCTATCCGTTTGGCAAAACATCACTCTTAATTTCTGGCTTCTATCGAACCTGGAAATATAGTGTGGCTCTAATATTGTTCTCTGTGTCGATCTTAAAGATATCCATTCTCAATTGTTCAAGCAATATAAGCCTAAGCAATCTAGCCTCCGAGTCTCCAGCGGCTCCCAGCCTAATTTGATTAACATCTGGGTAACACTGTCTGTACGCCCGTAGCAATTTTTCACGAAACGCGCAGCCTTCCTTTGTATTTTATTCAGTTCGCGGATTAAGTCTTTCTGCACGGGATCCCATACGATCGCAGCATATTCAAGGTGCGGTCGGACGAGAGCGAAATATCACCTTTCTTATGTCAGGAAAAATGTTCCAGTTAAATCTTGAAAATTTTTAGCACTTGCCACAGCTTCACCGACAGAAACTCGACGGCACTAATTTCCAGGTTTTTATCACCCACGAGTGTATGTACAATGAAATTATAAGGAAAAGAAGAATGTTGTATCCCGATCAGACTATTCTCAGTATTGAATACTCTCCCATTTGAAAGTAAATTGCAAATCCTCAAATACCCAGTGCTACTGCGATCCACATGCCTCGTCCTCATCTTTGGAAGCAAAAATTTGTTTTACAACTTCCTCCGTCTTTATAACCATAAACTACAAATCCTCCGAATCCAATACGTCAGGGTTCCGGCCGGGAGAGATTTAAAACGATTGCTAATTATTTCATTCGGTAAGTATGCAATTATAATGGCTGGTTTTTTACAGTTCTTAACAGTTCATTATTTCGGGCATGAGTTTATCATTTCGTGCAAAGAAACGGCATTATTTCCGGGAACACTTCAAAATACTTCTTCCTCATTGAAATGTGCCGACTGCTTTATAAATAAAGAGCTCTACATGCCATACCAACTTCCATCACTTAGCATTTTAAATTCCGGTAGTTATAAGCAGGGGCGCAGCTAAGAATTAGGGGTTTATGTGTAACTGATACCGGGGTGTTTGGGGGTATTGACTACCCATCAGGATAAGCAGTAGGCGCGAGATTAATAAATTGCTGAATTTTAAGATGAATAGTTTAAAATTGTGAGTTTTACGGCTTTCCGAGGGATATTTTATTGGTCCTTAGATTATTCTACTAATAATGTCAATAAAATTAAGTAAAATGGATTAAACTTAAAAATTTCTCTGAGCAATGGGGAGGGGGTTTTATCCCCCAAACTCCCCCTCGATGTGCCACTGCTTATTAGAACCCAAAGAAACGACTGGCTACACACACTTAAAATACATTAAATTTCCATTTTTTAAATTTCAAAGCGTGTGCGTGCAGATTAAATGGGGAATGTCACGATAGCGAGTCTGGATGAATTTAAATCGTAGACAAATCAATGTACTTTTCAGTTGGCTTAATGGGAAAAAATTTTGTTCCTATAAAAATTATTAATTAAGTAGTAGGACATTTAACAAAAAATATTTTTTTAGAAAATATCAATTGTTGGCCGATTACAAAGTTGAGTAATTATGATTGAAAAATATTACACAAAAGCTTTTCAAATTCCTCGAGAATTAACAAATTGTAGGCAAGCCTTCTGGAGTCTATCTTCAGTAGCTAAGGTGACAAGACATAGACGTCACAATGGCGACCATCGACGTCACATCTCTTTACACCTCCATACCTCACACAGAAGGCCTCTCCGCTCACGAACACTTCCTTGAGCAGCGCTCCACTCCACAGATTCCGAGCACAAAGTTTCTCGTCGACCTCTCCAAGATAATCTTGAAACACAATTCATTCTCGTTCAATAACAATCACTACACACAGTCTAGGGGGTGTGCTATGGGGAGCCAGTTCAGTCCGTCCTATGCCAACCTTTTTCTTGGTCGCCTAGAACAGTCTTTTCTCTCCCAATACCCACTAACACCCACCCTTTGGGTCCGATGCATAGATGATATCTTTCTTTTGTGGCCACATGGCATGGAATCCCTAATCATTTTCATCTCCTGCCTCAATTCATTTTCATCCGTAAATTTTGCTTCATATTCTTCCTCCACTCGTGTTACATTCCTTGATGTGGAAATGTTTCTCACAAATAACAACTTTCACACCTCTGTACATATTAAGAACACCAACAAACAACAATATCTACACTACAATAGCTGTCATCCGACACATACAAAACGCTCCCTCCCCTTTTTTCTTTCCATCCGTGGTCACAGAATATGTAATAATCCAGACTCCCTTAATCGATTTCTTTCAAATTTACACCATACTCTCAGGAGAAGGGGTTACCCGGAACCCCTCCTCCGGAATAAGACCCGAAAAAAATCACATGTCCCGAAAAAACCAGGCGGGGACAATTCGTCGCAGTTTCTCTCCCTCTGTACGACCTTTTTTCCGGGCGTGGACGTACTGCGTAGGACCCTAAAAGACCTTTTCCCCATCCTTTCAGACAACACGACCACTTCTAGATTTTTCCCGCGATGCCCTTCACTCGTTTTTAAAAGACCACCAAATCTGGCAAGCATCTGAAAAACAACCAAACCACTGCCCAAACAAAGTACCTATATTAAACCACATCGCTCGGCATCGCTCTTCATGCAATAGCGTTTCTTCTTTTTCTGCTTCCCTTCCAGTCGCCGTTCATGCTTCCTCCCACAAAGTTCTGTTTGACCAATGCTATAAAGTGGGAATATTGGCCTCCCTCCCCCCGTCTACCACCCCCCTAGAGCTGAAGGACTTGGAGCAGGCATGCATATGGGCTTTCCGTGCGTTTTCTGGTCCAGGAATCAACCGCGCCCATTGGAAAGAACACAACCAATCCCCGTCCACCGTTTTTCCTCCTTCCATCTTTGCCCTCTGCTTTGCACCCTTCCTTATGCCCTTTCCTCACTTTCCCTCCTCTTCTCACTTGAGAAAGATGGGCTGCGTCCCATCAAAAATTTGAAACAACCTTTGACCACCCGAAATAACTTTTTGTCCAGGTGAAAATTCAAAAACCTATCAAGCAAATGTTCATAAGCCGTCAGGGGGACATTAATCAGCATGATTGCTATCCGTGTAGCTTTGTTAATTACAGAGATATGAACAGTGGTATGTCCCTATAATATACCCTATAATTTTAATCGGCAATTCATTTCCTCTCCTATAGACTTATTCAAAAATTTAGCACAGAGGACCATTAACAGAAACACAGTGTTATGAAAAATGACTGACTCTCTAGCGCTTAAGGCATGTAGGCGGGTAATGTTACTGGCCCACTGCGAAAAAATAAAATAAGGAATAAGATATGTATAAAACTACCTGACCCAGGCAAACTTCGTACCACCTGAAAATCAGTGACCGGTTTCGTAGCATCATTTATAAATCAAGAGCGGTTGTACTGATTTTGATAATTTTTGACTCAACACATTTATTTCGAATCGAAGCGGATGGCACCCATCACGGGCGCAGCCAGGAATTGAGGCTAGTTTTTTTAAACTAATACTGGGGTAATGGAATACCTGCCAGGGTAAGCGGAAGGTGTATGCCCTCCCCCAGAATTTTAAAGGATAAATTGTTCAAAATATTTAGTTTCAAGGCTTTTTCAATTCCCGTCCCTGCAATTGTGCCTCGAATCCAACCTTGCATTGAGGACTTATCATTTTCTCACTATTCAGCCGGCCCCTCAAAAAATATCGTGTGTATTAAAAAAGGAAAAACATCATAGGATATATAATCAGTCCATTGACTTTAGCATACATTCAATCCATTAGATAGCTATTATTATAACTCTCTGTAAAATGTACTATCGTTTTCAAAAGTATGTAAACACCCCAGAGTCCCACTTAAATGATGGGTCCGGGTCGGTGAAAACTTGTGAGGTTGGCACACAAAGCGACCTGTATTCTCGTATGCCACCAAGAGCCGACGAGGGCGGTGGTGGACGCGACCTACCCACCGAAGCTGGAGTCAAACTCCATTAGCATAAGGCCAATCAGAATTAATATTAGCGGATGGAATGCACTGGGCTAACTCACGTCCACGCTCACGTTGGGCGTCGGAGTGTTTTCTTTCGGGCTCCGTTGCAAGGTTTTTCCTATCTTAAGTTAAATATTTGAACTCATCGTTAATCTCTTACTAACACATCGCTCCGTGCCCGAGTAGGTCCATACGATGTGCGGTAGTTGCGGTTGTGTTTTGGGTGGGTTCGAATTCGAACTTTTTTCAATTTTTAAAAGAGACATCCTGAAGTGGTATTTGGAGGAGGCGACCGACAGCTGAAGTCATTTGCACCATGAGGGAAGGGTATAGAAGGAAGGGTGGAGAGAAACCCGGCGTCGGCATTAGCCTGCCCTTAACGAAAGGCACCAAGGGGACCACGGCTTAACGTCCCATCCGACGGACGGAGTGTTGCGCTTGAAATGCCCTCCATACAACATTCAAGCAGGGATCGGGCAGTCCCAGAAAATTCTCTGCAACTGCCGAGATTTGAACCCGAGCCCGCCGGGTAGGAAGCCAACACTCTAGCCACCACACCAACCCGATCCCCAGACATCCTGAACATCAATATAATCTACGCTGATGACTCAAGAAAAATTTAGTACTGAATTTATTTATTTAAAAGTAGCCTCCGAAGTAATCCGCATTATGAAAATTTTACATCAAATTTAGTACTGAATTTATTTATCTAAAAGTAGCCTCCGAAGTAATCCGCATTATGAAAATTTTAACATCAAATTAACTGAGGGGCGGAAGTACAGGAAAGAAAACGAAAATCCCAAACCGCGTACTCCAGCGAAAGCAATTAATACAATGTAATAGACACTTTCAGTATAATTCGCCCACCTAGGGCATAAGCGTGGAAAAGAATCGACCGAAAGTCAGTCCACAAAACATGACATTAGGTTCACACGCACTTATTACACTTATCTAATACACCTAACCATCAATCCACTTGGTACAAAAGCGCGAATGTATGAATGATGAAGAGTTGTACGTATTATCGCAGCTGTGATGTAGCTACTCCTACTCTTTTGCTTCGTGAAGGCTCGGGTACTATAAGTACTCAATCGATTATGTAACATACAATCTAACTTACCTACAACTCTTCATCAGTCACACATTCGCGCTTTTCTCGCATTTTTTTCGTTCTGCATTCCTTAGGACTACTCTCTTTTAGAAAACTGCCTCTGCGGCGACCTTTTAAAATAGAAACGCAATTTGTTCCAAATGATTGTGGCTCCTTCATTCCAGGGCTAGCCATTAATTTATTTGCGCGCATCCCCCTACTGTTCGAATCAAAATGAAAAATGAACGCGAGAAAAAACAAGAAAAGTAATGCTACCAAAATCATTTAAAAATTATAAAGGGTACGGTTTTTATAAGCGTTCAAACTGGAGTCTCTGTACTTTTGGTACGGAGAGAAACATGATCGTCCCAGCATAATTTTCATAATATCTAACATCTCCCACCATATGAAAGTATTCTTGTTCTCATTCATCAAGACCCTTTTAAAAGAATCATGGGGCTTTGAAACCAAAAGGGCAATGGTTTCTGAAGCATTGTGTCACACGGTTTGAGAAAAGAATATTTCATAAAATGACAGTTGAGAGATAACGAAGAGGAAAACAATATCATTTAAATGAAGCATTTCCCACTAAATCTGACATGAATGTATTTGAATAAATGTAATCAATGGTGTAGCCAGGAATTTTGTTTGAAGGGGGGGGTGGAAATCCAAAAACAGGGGGTCAGCAGGATAATATTTCAAGAACAGGGTACCGAAGGAAGGATTTTAACACTTTTCATAATCGAAAAAATATAATGCCATGGGCAATCCTTTTTAATAAGGGTATAATAATTTATCACTTTCGACATTTTCCATGCTCCATGGTTAATTTTTTTTAATGTCTCAATATTTCGGGGGAGGGGTGGTTCGGCCCACCTGAGTGTATTTCTCTTCGCCACTGAATTTAATAGTTACTAATCCATCTTCCGGCAAGGAGTGGAGTTTGATTTTAAAAAACTCTGTAAGAAGTATTCTTATCAAGAGCGATTTTTTGCCGAATCGTAGATATAGAAAATCATTTTATCTCATTCATTCCCCCATCATCAAAAAAAAACAACATTACGAAACATACTTCAAAATCAGTATCCGGCATCAAAGGATGGAGGATGCGAATGGTTTTTACCACTCAGAGAACATGATAATCTTCAAAACGCATAATTTTTCCATCCGTCCTATCCTACATTGAACTGAATTCAACCCAAAACAATGGAATTTAGCATAGGGCTAAAGGCCATACTACCGATACTACAGCGGGCCATCAGGGGGCATATCTGGCGCCGCAACAATACTTTCGTTCACCCTGGCAACAAGTAAAACGTAGCCGTACGGCGACATTTTATCAATTGGATTTTCCAAGCGATAAAGAGCGGATGCGATAGCATATTGCGGAGTTAAAAACGAAGTTTAAACGCACTGGTTACAGTATAAAACAGTTACAGTGAATAATACATCAATCACTTGAGTAGCAGAGGAAGAAAATAGTCATCTCGCGGGGATTTGCCGTGAGCTACATCCGGCGGAGTTTCGACTTCGACCAGCAGAGTTCGAAAATAACTCCTACAAATAAGAGATTACATTAATTTCCTGCAATTGCATCTCAGAATCGATTCCAGTCTGTGGATTTGGAGTTGATACCAAATAGGAGATTTCGCCATCTATATTTTCCACCACGTAGATCATGGAACGGTTGTTAAAGAGAGTTGAAACGAGTTTCCCTGGAAGTGTGCTGGGCAACAGCCTGGAGGAGAGGCTGGATTATGAATATATTGCCCACCTGGAGCACATTCAACCGAACTTGAATGGAATGCCCAACGAGCTTCTATATCAGGCAGAAAAATGGTTGAATTACCTGGTCGGAGTTACTACAAATAGCCTGGAAGAAAAGGAGAGGCGAAACATCCACCTGTTTGTTCTCCTCAATGACATGGCATCCGGAACTCTCACGGGTATACACAAGAGAATGAATCCCCCAAAGCCAGGGGAACCAATGCATCCGCGTCCGAGAATGCACTTCGACTTGCTGGTCGCGGAGGCCATTGGAGAGAACCTGAGCGACGCTTTGTGCTCAGAACTCAACGGGGAGGAAGGTGATGGTGCAAATCCGGCCAAAATAAGGCGTTTACAAGAACACCCAGTGACACAAACTCCTCTAATCGCTTGTGACATCTCGCCTGGTGACATAAACAGTCCTTCCATGCCGGCTGAAAAGGAAAGAGAAGGACACGACCATGGAAGGGGTAACACCGACGTCCGTCCAGATGCTGAAGGTGAGGTAATAAATTCAATCCATTCCAAACCTGTGAACCGTGGCACATTTAATCATTCTGTCGTGCCGACAGAACAGAATACAGAAGGCAGAAACGAGGGATTAGGTCGCAAAACTGCAAACCACAAAGCAAAAGGTGATTTGATAAAGGCAAAAGGCAGACGTGAGGAATCAGATTACACTGATACTCGTGTCAGTGCTGAATTTGAGGTGGTAAGTTCACAGCTTTCCCCACCAAAAAATCCTGGCACTTCATATCGTTCTTGCGTGCCTGCTAAACGGAAGGCAGAAAGCTGGGATGAAGAAAAAGGTTACAAAAACGGGAACCTCAACGCAAAACGGTTTGCAATAAATGCACGCCATATTGATTCGAAACAAGCCGATGGCTTTAATAGGTCAGATGGGAAGAGAATAGCTGGAGAGAGCGTGAGAAGGGGATTCAGGGATATACACTTCCATGGAGAAAGAGATGTCGTATATCCTGTCAATGTCGTAAATGAACGCATTTATTCCGACAACTATCGAGTTCTTCCATCCGAGAGAAAAGGAATCAAAAGGAAAAATGCAATTGATGGTGATTGTCTTCCTTTTCATGGGAACGATAACGTTATTGATGCACGCCACTTCTTACCAGACCAAGTTCATGGTTTTGATAATTCTGATATTATGCCTAATAAGAAAAAATTGTGCATTAACACACAAATGGGATGCAATGACACTTTTGGCCGTGGTGAAGGTGATTTGTCAAAGCCAATGTATATCCCAATAGAACGTGCTGATGCCCAAGATAATCCTTTTATGTTGGATGAAGACGAGACAAAGGAATTAGATAGTACAATGGACTGCGATAGCCATCACCTTGACACCGAAGGTGACGCTATGAACCCAAGCAACATACAATCTCAACATTTGCAAGAGGAGAAAATAGTGGGCAGTAACAAACTAATTGGGTGCAATCATGCTCAATGCTCTGATGAAGGGGATTTTTCAAATCCAATTTGCATCCCATCAGAACGTGTTGACGGCAACAACTATCCTTATATGCTGCCTGAAAACGATAGACAGGAATGGGACAATAGAATGGATCGCGAGAACCAATACCATCATATCGATGGTGATGTTGAAAACGAAAAACACCTTCCATCAAAACAACCTAGTGTCTTCCAGCATCCTTATGAGCCAGCTGACCAGATGGAATTTGGTACCCATGGAATGGACGCGATGAATGCTCGCTTCCAAGCCGAATATGACTTTGGCTATCTATGCCAACATGAGCCCACAGAAGAATGGGAAGAACGGGAAGGTGCGATGCCTGGTGACAGTTTTGCAGCTGATCCACCAGCACCGATCTATCTGCGATCCGTTATTTACCAAAGACATTCATCCGAAAATGTAAGTACATAATTCAAATTGAGTTAGAATACTTTTGCCGAGGGTAGAGGATTTCCTTTCTCTGAGGAACATACGAAATATGAGCTATGGCGATCATCGAATTTTGTGCGTGAGAGCAGCTTTGAAAAGGCGAAAACGTGGATTCCGCGGTAGATCTTATAGGGTGTTTAGGACGATAGCGTTTTTTCATGTTGTTTCTTTCGATTGGAATTAGCATTTAAGTGAGTAACCACGAAGGAGGAGTAATGTTGATATTTCAATCAATATCGTAGATGAAGTAAGATGCAGGTATGAGAACAATTCATAGCAAAGTGCACAAAAATTGAAAAAAGAAATGAACTGATAAAATCCTTGATGGTGAAATAATTCAAACAAGTTCACACGCTCCCTTAAACGACTTAATCGCACAACAAATTATTAGTCTTAACATTCTCTCCACTTCCAGAGAGTCAAAGGCCATTGCAAATCATATTAGAATCCTAATAAATGGTAGTATGCATTTTCGTTACTGATTCTTACGGTATATCTTTTCATGAGGATTGAAGTTAGAAAAATAACGAAAATTTGAAATTTTTACAAAGTGCTCGTTTACCATTATTTTTACATTTATTGTGATAACTTATTTGATAAGGAGGGATCTAATTTTTTCGTTTTCAATTGCGTCGCCCACTTCTCGAGTTCTTCGCGACGAAAATTTGATGGTTATCACCCTCTCGCACAAAAGTTGATGATGTTAACACCACAATCCAAGCTCGTCGCCGCTTCTCATCTACGCCTTGATCTTGTGCGTTTGTCTCGGGTGATTTGCATTCTCGCTAGCATTCATTGGCAGATCCAGTGACGCAGAATAAAATAAGCACTTAATTAAATATAATATTGTAATATTGTCGAATATATATGGGAGAGAATAGCCACTAAAACGCATATTCCTAAAATGCACAAAAATGTTTGCTTTAAGAAGTTACTGCTTTGAAAAATTATTAATTGGCCAACGTTAATGTGTTGTTACAAGCTTCCAATTCCTCAAACTTTTCGTTACCTCTCCAACCCCCCCCCCCCCTGGTGCTGGGAAGTGACCCGCAGGACCGCACCTAACCCCCCTTTCCCTATCCTGAATCCGCCACGATAGTGGCACAATAGTATACTAGTGATAACTCCCCTTATTATACGATTCTCCTGAAAACGAATAAATGAACAAGAAAATACAATGAAGTCACCAACTCGCGGAAACTGGATGACAAATTTCGTGCTTTCTCACATTGAACTTAAAGGAGAAAAGAATACGCGGGAAGGATCATTTTTTGGTTGAAGCTTAGGTATCCAAAATTTATATAAAAAATTCTTTTAATGAGTGGCGAATTTCGATGTGAACGACACCATTCAAAATACTTTTCTCTTAGTACATTAGAGATCAGCTAAACGTTATCAATAACAGTATGTTTTCTTTTTTTCACAGACGAATAGCATGGATTACGGCAATGCATGGGAAGGTGGAGAAAGAAGACATCATTCCCACACCATTGTCGTTCATCCATGGAGGAATGAGACAAGTACTAATGCAGAACAGGATATCTGGGAGGAATGCTGGTGAAACTCAGCTGCGAGGAGGACAGGGGAGTGGTACATTAGATATGTCTTCCGATCTCCAAGAGTACGAATTGAAAATGCTTGAGAAGAAGAGGAACTCCTTGATAAGGGCATGCAACGAAGGGCTGATTCACTGTTCTAATATCACAATAGGTGATAAAGTTCCAAATTATATTACTTTTCTACTTGTAAAATCGAAATTATTAGTTGTCACGCATCTGTTCATACAATGACATGAAAAATTGTGTTAGAGAAGTAGGTCATTCACGATGAACTGTACTAGCTAAAATAATATTAATCGAACGCTTTAATTTTGGAGATTTTTTCAATTCGGTGTGTCAATCTGATTTTTCCCTGCATGGCCAAATTTTCCTACATGTCACGATGCATGTCACCAAAAGCATCGTCACAATATCACTATGACATGCCAAAACCAAATTATATTTCACTGAATGTACCTTATAGGGATGCATTAAAATTTGATGGCGTGATTGGCTATGTAATTGCATTGCATTACAATTTTTTCCCTTATTCTCCCATTGATCTCCACAGATTATACATTCCAACGAATTTCATAATTTGCATACCAAGAAATAAACACCAATTTGCACTGGATTTCAGCAAGAAGGGTTTATTTAATTAATGCCAAGGATATTTCTCAAGAAATCATAACAAGAAAATCAATACAGACTTGTGCAATTAGTGCACACTTGTATTAAAGCACAATAATACCTCTGTTTATTTTAATTTAAACTGATGGTATAAGCGCTGACACAGTTGATCAGCGTAAGAAGAGACTGAAAAATAGCGATGATAAAGGTTAAGTTTAAGGCTTAATGTATTAACAATGTTCATCCGTTTCTCGGTTTTTTTCAGACAACCAATCAAGTGCACCACCAAAAGAAGACCAAATTAATTTTGCTTCTTAATTATTAAGATGTGTCCTCCTTCCTTAGTTTCTTTCTTGTTTTCTCATCATTTAACGGCACTTTCACCAAACTGTGAGTTCGAGACAAGTGTTATCATTATTGATATAGAAGATATTTATTTACTCAAATGAGGCAAGAAAAGTCAAAGTTATCGAACTCCACACATGCATTTCTTTCTCTGAAATAAAAGGAACAGCGACCTACAAGTCAAATTTTATTCAATCGCAGTATTTTAGCCGTAACTAACACCGATTCTTGTTGTGTAAAATCATAAAATTAAATGTCTTAACATTATAGGAGCTTTTCCTAGGTAACCTTAGACTGACAACGTAAGCTCTGTGAATAAGAAGACTTTTCATTTTAAGTTCACGGCAAAAGACGTTCTAATGTTGGCCTCGAGTCCAAGAAAAAACCGTTGGCTTCAGGAAAACAAGTCATCTGATGGGGTTCCCGAGAGAGCTTAACACTTCATATACGCCGGGAAAACACCAAAATTTAATGGTAGCACCAAAATCATTGCCTTTAAAAACTTCTTGGCTATCACCCTTCTCACTATTAGAGAATCTAGCCTCCATGTATTTTTCCGATAAATTTTCGTAATAAATCCAGTTAAAGATTTTTTAAGTGTATTCTTTCCGTACGTTACGCTAATTTGCCGAAATACCGGATAATTAGGGTAAGACAAGCTTTAAATTTCAACTTATTAACATATTATATCAATTATGAAAGTATCGGTATACCGGTATTTTTTTGCCGGTACTACCGGGAGAGTACTATTATTGCTCTTTAATACTCATCACAAAAATACCGGTACTTTTTCAAGTACCACCCATGCCTAGTGCCCCATGTAAAACGGCCTTCAGGATTATTGAGTGATTTTATTGCCCTCTGCACATGATCGAAGCTCGCGCCGGTAGTCGACCGTGGCGCAGCGTATCGGAGGATGGGCGAACTGGAACTTCCCGCGAGTAGACTGCGAGAGGGCGGAGGAGGGGCGGAGGCTAGAGAGGGGAATGAACGCGTTGCTCCAATGTCGTGTCGACCTCCTGTATGCCCGTGTTCTCCTAATCCTAGTGTGATCGGGCACGTTCTTTGAAGCGCTCCCGTCAGTCCTGTTTAGTCCGGAGGGGCGGAGAAAGAGAGGGAGCGAGATGGACCTGTGAAAGCGAAATCATTGGCGGCCGCGAGGAAGACCTTGGGGTCTTAAAGAAAGAAGGCGCAATAATCTGGGGAGAAACGCCTTGAGGAGAGAAGCGCGGAATGAGCCCCCACCCCTACCCTCCGTCTTAACGAAGAAGAAACGGAAGGGAAAGAGGGGGAGGGGGGAGCCGTCCGAATGTTAACGAAGGCGCCCGACCGCGCTCCGACCGTAAAAACGAAGGGATGAAATGTCTTGGAGCGGTCGATCGAAGAAAGAGAGAAGGAATCTTTCTTAGTTTTCCTCGCCGGCGTGGATTAGCGCTGTGAGCTCTGCTTAAGACCGTGGGCGACATTAAGACCGAGATAAACCCGTAGCGGACCGCGCAAGGATAAGACCGGCGGAGGTCGATTCGTTCATGCATTCCAAGGTCCGTGTGGAAGATGGGGAAGAATCTTTAATGGGGAATACATTGAGGCGAAGACTTCGAAAGCGAGGAGTGGGAACGTGGAAAAGGATATGGTAAAGACAAACACACGCATGTCTTGTGAGATGAGCAGGCATGCTATATGTAGAGCGAGCTGAAGTGTGCGTATATGTAGAGGCACCAAGGCTATCTTTTAGGAAGCGGTATGCGGTGTGGCGTCCGTGGAGAAAGCCGAGAGGCAAGCTGCATACGAGCATATGGGAGTATTTTTTTCCACACATGGCCTGCCTCTCTTCTTCCTTCCTGCCGTCAGGTTTCCGAACAGGACGGCGATCAGCTCTGTGTTGTGGTGCGAACACGTGCGAGTGTTTCCCTCTCCGGACCACGTGGCCAGGAGGGGGCGTGGCCTTCCCCTCAGAGTAACAGAGACGAACACACGATGACGGTGATGACGGTCTACCTCAGCGAATACGCCAAACGCTTCAGCCACCCGGACGTCGCATTATGAGAACTCGCGATAAGATGCATTATTAATCTAATACAATATCTTCCAGATTGCCCCAAGGATGGTGGAGTGAAAATTCCAGCAAAATTATTCCGAAGAGAGTGAAACGATTCTTTTCCCCCGCGTCTTAAATCGAAGGTCTGCTAGCCAAAATTGCCAACCTCTCGAATAAGAAGGAAACGGGAGGATAAGCTGAGGGCTAAACAAAATTTGTATAGGGAATTCTTCGCATTTAATGCTGTGGAAGGAATTTAAACCAGTCAGCATGCCCTCAGAGACGTAAATGTACATTCATACCTTACCAGAGTTTACAAATATATCGTGAAAGGTGGCTGTGTCATCAGTGGAGAGGAAATGAAAATGCTATGGTAATACTGGAGGGTTGGCAGCCCTATCCTATGGGGATGGGGCGTGGCTTTCCGGAAGGGGGCGTTGCCGCAGTGCGGCGACGGTGACTCCGCCCATTCCGCCCACCGCGGCGAAGACGGAACGCTGCAGCTCCTGCCTTTGACATATCCACTGCGGCCAGCGCCGGTAACCAGTGTATTCTACCTCCTGGCAACCCATGTCTCACTGCTCTATGCTTTCCGTCTGCGACTACGATCGTCGCCTAAAAGATGCCTACTCCGCTCAACCCTTTGAATCCAACTCCAACCTACTATACCTCTTCCCCTCTGTTTTCCACCCCCTCATGTCGCACGTTTAACCACCCTCTCTACTCACCCCTCTTTTCCTTACCATCCCTCCTCCCCGCTCTTCCATTCATTGTTGCGCGTGAGACGCCATGGCAATATGTATGGGGAAGGAGGATGAGTGGCCGGAGAGGTGTGAAGGGTGAGGGAATATATAAAATTATAAATAGGGAGCCAAAAATGGATCCTCACCCTCCCGCCTTTTTATAACTATCAAAAAGATGCCCCACATTTTTATGGAGTCGCGTTTTTTTAGTCAACAGTATGCGAAAATTAATTATAATGTTATTGGGGGAACATAGGTTGGGAGGAGTAGGCCGGTGGAGCCTTGGCTTGCCTCTCTCTCCCTCTTCTGCAGCCTTCGAACTTCGACCGCCACCCGAGAGAGGGCTTTTTTGGAGAGGCGGGGAGGGGGGACGGAAGTGGGCCGGGCCAGAGAGGATGGCCCACCTTGCTCCCTCTGACGACGGCCCCCTCAACTACACCAACAATCGGTGAAGACTCCCGTGAGAACTTGGGTGGTCTGTAGATACCACGATGATCATCATGTAGTGTTGCATCTTCAACTGACACTTCCCCTAGTACCACAGACATATTTAGTGCAAATGCGTACCCAGAGTCAAAACTAGGGGGGGGGGCAAGCCATGGTTGCTCAAGTTGTAGGTAAGATTAAGGCATGGAAAAGGAGAATGAAATCAACATTTTAAGAAAGGACCATCTCCAATACATGTAGGGAAGTCGGGGAAAAATGTGGCTGCAAGGGCAATATCCTTAGAAAACGTTGTGCGATTCCAAAATGTTGGGGATCACATGCCAATCAAGGGGTCAAGCCGAAGATGTGCTAATTGTAGTACAGCTAAAGACGCAAAAAGGTCTTCGATCACATGCAAAAAGTGCGATGTGGCGTTGTGCCTGGAATGTTTTTATCCATTCGACACAAAAAATAAATGAAGCTATTGCATATTATTTGTTTCCTTTCTTAAGTTCATGTGTTCATTTAAAAATGTTTGTAGTTTTTAAGCGGTCCTGAATTTTCTTAGCAGTGTGTAATGAATTTCAAAAGTAATGTTTTGAATTTGCCTTCGATATGTATTTTTAATTTTGTTTAAGTGTAAAATTTAAATGTTCACCATGATTCATGGTTCTGAGGGTTTACATTATGATTCTGAGGATATACAAAATTATTTAAATAATTCAAAAACCTATTATTAAATTTCATTTGAGGCTTGGAAAATTAAGTGGTCGAATATGCGACCAGCGACCTATAAAGAGTAGTATAGAACTATGGGTAAAGGTTAGGCCCTAAGTGGTCGAAATATCGACCACCTCATTTTCTCGCTAAATTTTTTTTTTTCGAGTAAACAAAGTAGCAAACCTCATAACATTCGGCATTATCATCGTGAATTACCCCAAAAAAAGATTTTTTTAAACAAAAAATAGTTCCGCCCTATAAAGGGTTGAGGAAACTGTAACAGCTCCCAATTAGTTTTTTAAATTTTTTGCTGGAAAAAATATTATTTTCCTTAAAGAAATTTGCGATTTTTGCTTCTAGAGGGGGCGGGGCAGCTTCCCCCTCCTGCCCATCGCTGGGTACGCCCATGCTCTAGTGTGCCCTGTCCTGGGCCTAGTCAATTGCTTTCTGGTATCCCCTTCTCCTCCTCATCATCATCATCACTGTTCAACAATCCTCACGTTGGTTTGACGCAGCACTCCACAAAATTCCCCTATCAGCTCATCTTTTCAAACCCACATATTTCTTCTTTTTCAAAAACTTATTCACCTGTTCCATTCGTTTTATTCTGAGTCCTCCTTTTCCGTTTCTTGCCATCAACTTGTCTCTCGACGGTTGTCTTCATCCGGCCATCATATCCAGGGATGCCGACTTACTAATATATTGGGGGGCCCAAACCAGGGATCTTGGCCCGGGAAATTTTATAAGTAGTGAGTTTTAAGTTTTTTCAGCATTTTAGAAGATTCATAGGATCAACATTAGAACCCTGATAACTCGAATCTCGATATCTGGACACTCAGGGGAAAATCAGTAAGCCTGACACATTTTTTCCTCACACCCATGGCGAATTTTTGAGGGGGCTCGGGCCCCCTCAGGCCCCATGGAGTCGGCGCCACTGATCATGTCTCAAAATATGGCCTGTAAGGTTGTTTCGTTTTCTCATCATTGTTTTCATGAGACTTCTTTCGTACTCTTCTTACGACTTCCTCATTACTTGATCGATCCATTTGATTTTCATCATTCTTCGGTAACACATTTCGAACGCCTCCATCCTTGATTTCTCCGCAGCTGTCATTATCGACTCTTCTTCGTAGCGAGATGAAAATTACTTCCCTCGGTGGTAACGGACTTAACTCCTCGCCAGTCAAACAAGTGGTCGCGGGTTCGAGTCCCGCCTGGATACGCCGCCGCTATCCAGGGAATGGTTATTCGTGCACGCGTAATTGTTGAAATGTTGAACAAACTCCGATGTAAAAGGCCAATTAGGGTATTGAAGTTTTTTGGTGGAATGGGAATAAATTACTGGTAATTTTCCTCACTTACTCTAATTTTCCTTCCTTCAATACAATTTGCATTATCTTCGGGTGGTGCAGAATGTATTGAAACTGGACATGAGAGATGAATCAAAGCCTTTTTAGAATATTACCACTAACTTTTCATTTATCTACTAATAGTATATTAGAATCCCATTACATTTAGCCGGCGGAAACTTTCTATGTTCCCTCTTCCCATCCTCAGTCATTTTCAGTCTTCTTCTCCCTCAAGCATATCATATGCATGTAAGTACCTACACCTACATAATTTAAAAAAAAAACACCCAGTTGATACACGTAGGTAAAAATAGTAATTAGGTGACTTGGAGATTTATGAACTTGCACCGATTATTGCCAATAAGAATATTCATTGCTCAATTTAAATTTTTGACACTTCTTTACTGTCTCTCAACAGAATTTAACATCATTTAATGCATACATCTAAGCTTAAGTAAAAATTTCAAATCACCCAATTGATTGAGTTGGAGATACCTGACTACCCAGTTATACCTAGCATCTATAAAAGCCCTTTTTGTTGAGAAGAATCGACTTGCTGTTCATTCGGCCAAATCACAATTTTTTGCACGCTCATTAACTTGATTATATCGGCATCCATAACAGATGGCAATTGACGATCGATCAACAGGCGCCTTGGTGATAGTTTAAAATGCTGTTTTAGGGATAGGTGAATTTTGGGAAAGCGAAGAAACTGCTATTTCTATTCTCACGGGACGGATATTCCTGGAGTGTTTTGAGTACGGTGTTTATAAAAAGGACACTACTTTCTCGTCTTTCAAAATAAATTAATTCACCAATGTAAGAGAATGTATTAATTTCAATTGCCAAAATGATGATAAAATGTATTTCCAGACATGTCATTTTTCCGAAATTTTCCCGGAGCCCCTTTTGCCTGAGGGAAGGGGTCCCACTCCAGGCCCCTTCATCCTCCCCCCCGCCCCCAAAGCATATTTCATGTCACGCCTCTGACCCCAAAATATTTCCTAGTCCAACAGAAATGATAAATTAAGAGATATATTTACCGAACGGATAGGTATGGGAATTCATTTGTTCCCCGATCAATTATTTAGATAAATGCTTGGTGGAAACTCGTTAGAGCATTCCCCTTTTTGATTCTTAACGCTTGTGCTCGAAAACCCCCTGCCACACGCCAATTGAGGCGTCTAGCGGGGTCGTGTATAGAATGTAGATTTAGAACAGAGTAACTATACCTACAGACAAGGGCGTACCCAGGATCATAACTAGGCAAGCCAAATGGTGACATTTGAAAAAATATTTTTATTTTAGTTACATATCTTTTACTGATACACATCATTTTTCGTGGGTTTAAAGGAAATTTGTTGAATACTTTCATTTCAATTCAGTACTGATTTTGCTTAAAGACTTTTGCGATTTTTGCTTCTAGGGGGGGCAGCTGCCACCCCCCCCTGCCCCTCGCTGGGTACGCCTATGCCTAGAGACTTGAGTCCTATCTTCAGTAACTACGTTTTTCAGTCCCGGTACAGTGGTATCTTTTTCCCTTTATATCTCGGAAATGTTTCATGATTTTAATAAATGATATTAGTTGATGAGTCTTTTGGATAACAAAATACTAGGGTCGATTTTTTTAAGCTCCAATGGGCCATGGACAGAAGACGAAATGATCGATTAAAAATTATTGCATGCGTAGATATTGAGCAGGGCCGGCCCTAGCAGGTGCGGGGCTAGGAGCGAACCTTTAGCGCGGGGCCCTTCACTTAAAATATTAAACTCTATACCCCATGTACAAACTCGAGAATTTTGAATCCCTACCACTCTCTGGCTAAGTATGTGTTCCCCTCCCAAATTCAGACTCACATTATGTCACTACTTTCATAGTCAAACATCTTCCTCTTCCGCCCCACTCTTTTCTCTTCAAACTTTGGTTCGATCTGCAAATTTTCCGCCATTTCTTTTGCGGTTATCTGCGCACTAATGTAACCTTCATTTCGGTACCTCTCAATGTATTTGACTAAGCCATTGAGGGAGTTGGTTGCTCTTTCGGACTTAACAATACAGTAATAGTTGAAATTGCGTTTTCAAAACTATCGTATATTTTAATTTTTTTCACGAAAAAAATTAAAGCGCGGGGCCCGGGGCGGTCGCCCCGCCCTAAGGCCGGCCCTGGTATTGAGCACACTTGTGGTGTCCTTTCGACGTAATCGCTTCGGCGATTGAGGAATTGGTCGTGCCTATGGACAAGCTTTGCTATACCTTCTTCATAGGATGTTGCTGCCAATGGCTTTCAGTGATGTCTACCTTTGTCATGAAGCTCATCGCCCGTTTGAAAACGCTTCCCTCCAACCCACACCTTCATTTCAGCGTAAAGATGGAAGTCGCTCGACACTAAGTCGAAATTGCACGCCGGGTTATCGAAAATGTCGAATTGAAATAGGGTAGTTTCCTTCGTCAAAGAAAACGAAATGTATTGATTGCTATTCGTTACCCACCATTAGGGTTGTCATAATATACAAATTATTTGGTTTTAGAAATCCCAGTTTAAACGAATGGCAATGGTCAATTTTATCCTCATTTGAAAAAGGCCAAAGTGGCGACCATGCGATTCCATTCCACGTGACGTCACAGGGACCTAGTTTCTACGCGATAGGATAGGAGTTTTACTTCGTCTGAGATTACCAATGCATGCATGAGGCACAGAGCTCAGGGAAACATCTCTTAATAATCACCTATTAAAATTGCCTAAGGTCGGAAAGTTTCCTTCGTTTGATAAGGTATAGCAATAATCCTTATTTAAGCCAAGCGCTACGTGCTAGCAGGGTACTCTGCTACCTGCTAGCAGCCTGCGTCGTATCAGCGCTCAAAGCCTCGCCCCAAGGTCACCTCACTTGCGGCAGCGGGAACCAGAACGACGTCACACGGAGTTTTCCCGGCATTCATACTTAACCGTCGCGTTTTCACGCGCTAGAAATTTTTCACATTTCATTTAATCGCGAAAAATATATATCGTCATTAAAAAATCTAAGAGCGTGAAATGCATACTCCAGGAGTAATAATCTTTCTATTTAGGCAATAAAAAAATAATAGGAAACCACCCTATTGCTCAAGAAGCAGTTGGCCTACATCCGCGCTGGGATGACGGATCAGAGCACTTCCAGAAGTCAGAATGTCTTTTGTTTTGAATCAGAATGGACATTATGTTTCACACTCTAGCCACAGTGCATTAAAAAAATCTCTTTTATCGGTATAAAGGTCAAGAAATGTCTATGCTGAAGCCATCTGGTGAGTTCTCTAGCTGTCGCTCCGCAGTGCTCACTTGCGGGTGAATCAATAGAGGCGGAGTGGTTAATGAGACAGTTACTAACTTTAAACTAACAACTTACAGTCAGAAATGACTTGAACGTGTGGTGCGAAGGACGCGGAGGTGCCCCATCCGCCTGTCGCTTTTATGGTGTTTTTGTTGAGCGGTCTGAGTTTGAAAAAAACTGCCCTCGTAGAAATGCATTGCCATCATTTTTTCGTCAGTTTACCTCCCAAATATTTTCGTCGATACATTGCTCCCGTTTTTGCCCTGATATTTACGTCAATAGCTTTGACCATGGTAGCTGTGTATTATATTTGTCTTATAAATGACTAGGCTTTAGGCCTGAAAATAATAAAGATTACCTCGTCTATCTGTACCTCCAAAATACCATGGAGGCAACCTCTAAGTGGTTCAAAGGCCCTCCGAATTTTCCTGGAAACGCGGTCTTCTGCAGCGAACCATCTCCAATTGCCCCTACCACTCTCCCGTTCCGAATGTTTTTCTTCAAACGGGCTAGAGTCGTACAATACTAAGTGGCATTCGTTTGGGCATTTTAACCTTCGAAAAGAAGGACGCTGGCTTGCACAGTCGCGGGACACGTCACGTAGCCTCTTCGTGTGTGGACTAGTAAAAGCTCGAATTGCTTTGAATTTATCGCAATTTTTATTGATTCACATACTTGCCATGAAAATATGCACGTGAGTAAAACAAAAATAGGATTGAATCTCTAAAGGATCAAATAAAAAGTTTCCGTTCGATTTTTCGGAGTAAATAAATTACGATCGAAATACGATTGACGACAGGGTTGATGACTATTAAAATTGACCCAGAACAATAATTTATGCGATGATCCTATTTTTAGCAGATCAACTATGACATTTGTAGATATGAATAATATACCCAGGGTTGACAAAGATACGAGTCGAATTCTTTGGCATGTTATAAATCATGCATGAATTACTTACTACGCTAACTTTTCGTCTCTCTTTTGCTAACTAGTAGTGTTATTTGCATGGTAGCATGTTAGTGTCTTAATATCTGGTCTGACCTCGTGTCCTTGTCCTGTTTGGCATGTGTTTGGCGAACGAATTCGTTTCTGATTAAGATCATGAGTGCTGCATGCCTGGTGTGCAATCACCCCATGCCTCACACATTGCTATTCGACTTGTTCTGCCTACTGCTCTGCTCTATTCTGTTAGTACCTCGTCAGTGGCGGATATATATGGGGGACGGGCCCCCTTCCCCTTTGCCGGTCCGCCCGCATTGCTCGACGTTGCAGAACCACAATTTTAACTTCTTTATATCATAAGATGGCATTGTCTTGTATATGTGTATAATCAGTTTTCCTTGGAGAAATCTGTATTCACCGCTCTGCTAATATCTTAGTTGCTTCCGTGAATTTATCGTGTTAAGAAGGATTTATATGAAACACGGCTTTGAAAGAAATTTTTGTCACCCATACGAAGTAAATAAATCATTTTTTTTTTTTCTTCTTGTGGAAAAGTGCTACGACCTTTCATTTACTTAAATATGTCTAACTTCCACCAATTGAAGCCTGAATCTGTTGAAATCATTTTTTATTGATACTTCGAAATGTTCCTCGACGAGGTAAATAACATAAAAATATCCCAGGTTGGGCATAAGCACAGGACACAGAATGATAAAAAACACTCACTGAACTAAATTTTCGGTAGTATACATCCACCTTCATCAGAGTTAGGTGGAAGAGTGTCTAAGATTGTGTTTTTTATCTTTTTGTGTCCTGTGCTTCTGCCCAACCTGGGATATTTTTATGTCATTTTTTATTGAAGTGTATAGCAAAATATGTTAAAAATTTCTCTCGCATTTTTTTTCTATAGATTGAACTTCTTTGCTATTTTTTGTATTTTTGCCGGACTATTTCATAGTTGTTATCATCACTGAAAACTATGCACTCCATACACGGGGAGTCAGATCTCGTAGCAAATCTGATCATGGCTGCTCTTATATGTGCACCATAATTCTTTATTTTAGTGATGTATATTTTAATTATAAAATCAATTTTATTTTAGTCAACGGAGGATTTCCATATTAATTTATGCTTTAATGGGTTAAACCTTGTATGAAACACGATTATTTTTCATCGCGATAACGAGTGAAGATAGCTCAAGATATATTTTGCGCCCCCTTGAGTTTTTTCTGTACGCACTACTGTACCTCGTAAATGTTGATTATATCTAGATTTCCCAGAAATACTACCCGTCTCTCAAGGTATCCATTTTAAGATGATTTTGTGTCTACAACCAATTTGATCGTTCTTCACGGTTATCGTCACCGATGTTGGAATTTTTAAATTTTGACAAGAAATCGTGAGACCTCATCCGTGTTTTTATATATTCTAATCTTATTTATATGATATAGATTCGATATTAATGTTTACTAAATGCTGTAATTTGCTTTTATGGAGGATAACCGTGACGAGAGGCCTTATAACGCGGTCCTAAAAATGTAGGCATGCCCAGGGTCGCATCTAGGAGTTAAGGCTTGGGGGGGTTTAGGTGCAACTAATACCGGGGTGTATGGGGGTATGGAATGCCCACCAGGATAAGCAGTATGAGCGAAATTAATAAGTTGCGGAATTTTAAGATGAATGGTTCAAAGTGGTGAGTTTTGCAGCTTTCTGAGGGATATTTTATTGATCTTTATACTATTCTGTAAAAAAATATTCTGTAAGTAAAATGGATTAAACTTAAAAATTTCTCTGAGCTCTGGGGGGGGGGGGTTTATCCCCCAAACCCTCCCCCCTCGCTGCGCCACTGGGCATGCCTCCATATTGCCAGATTCGTCTTGGCGCCGTCTGTGTGCGTCATCCTAAACGAAAGGGAGAGCGTCGCCCACGGCGCTCCCACGACAGAAAGCGAAAGTGAAACCTTGAGCAATGGCGGATATTTTGTCTGACTGCTCTGCTCAACATTATGCCATCCAGTCGGAAGGTCTGGGATTCGTGTCTCTTGGAGAGAAGCTGACCTGAGCTTTATGTACATGGGACATGCACGCCTTATCAACGTTCTTTTGGTCAGTGAGTATATTTATTGAAACTACGTAGTGCCTTCCAGTCTCGCTTATAAATGGTTTGAAAATGCGTATTGTGCTTGAAATCGATCGGGGACATTATAAAGCTTTGTGGAAAGAACAAGGGAACAAACATTAAGCATGCTTGACGTACAGAAGTACAAAGAAATATGGTCTTCGTCAATCGATTTAGTTCTTTAAGTGAGGCTGCTTGTTGACTGCGCAGTTGGTTGGCTGTGCTGTCAGGAATTCTCAAAATGGCCACCCGAAATATTTGGTTGGGCCAGCAGTAGGGTAGGAGAGGGGAGTGGTTTATTTTTTTTTTGGCTTTGCGTGTTGAGAGGGGTGTGAACGTTATGGGGCTTGGGTAGTGGGATGAGGGAAAAAGTGAAAGCGGTTTCCTTGGGAACGGAGGGGAGGGGTCCAAGTGGCGGAAAGGGGAAACAAGGGGAGGGGTGTGGAGAGGGGGGAATTTCGGCAAAAGGACCTTTGCCTTCGAACACGCACTGTGGCCATGTGTATACCTCCTGTGGCTTTATGCGCGCCTCGCCCTCAAAGGCGCTTTTCAGGTTCAAACCGGAGTGAGACAAGGACACGCAAGCAGCCCTGGAGGACAGGCCGACCCACCCCACCCCACCCTATGCGCCCTTCAAGGGTACGGGCGAAACGAAGCCGATATATCCCCTGCTACCCGGGCTTCTCGCTTCTCTTCGCATTCCACGCATGCTCCTTGCACGGAATGCATGCCATAATGGGGAAATTTACCGATAAAATTGACTGATGAAAGTTAATATCGATAAATATTAAATAATTAAAGTTGATATATACTCATTTTGAAAGATTAATTCATTAAAATTCATCACCGTAAGTTAACGAACGTGAGATTGTTTAGTCTCAGCTCTCCTTTCCGCAAGCCTTTTCATTTCTTCTCTTTAAATACTTAATAACGTGTCCTATGTAACTCATTCGGAGCCGTCCCTTGCCCTTTTTCACTTCCAATTGTCCTTCGGCTTTAGTCTTCGTCGGCCCATCATTTCTCACTATGTGACCGACTGAGTGTTTTCGTCTTACGGGTATTTTGAATGGCTCTTTTTCTCCCGTTCTTCTTAGTAATATCCTATTCTTAGTTTCTTTCTTATTCTTATTCTTCTTACAATTAGTAGTAATCCTCGGTACTTACGCTGTCAATCCCTTAAATCTTCATCATTCTTCGATAGCACCACATTTCGAATCCTTCCACTATTGACTTCTCTGCTGCTGTTAGCGTCTGAGCCTCGCTCCCACGTAGAAACATGGTCCGTATGAAGCACCTAATGCATTGTTTCTTTTCTTTTAAGCTTGTATTCTAAGCTGCAAGTAGATTCTTATTTTTATATGAATCCTTCTACGCCTGAGCTGTTGTACTGTCGATTTCTTTAAAGGTAAAAAATAACTTTAACGTAAAACATTTTTTGTTAGCTACTTTAAAAAAATGATCATATAGTAAACTTAAAAAAATAGTTTTTCCGCAATCACGATAAATAAATGCAAACTTCAAGTTCAATAATACTTTAACTTAAATAGGCATTAAAATTAAGTAACAATCTCATTTCATAATTGGTATCGGACATCCGTCACCCGAAAAAAGACGTGCCGCAGCACTAAATATCTTTTCACATTATGTTGATGAAGGAATACTAGCAATATAAGTGATAAAAATATTTCTAGAATTACGTAAGAGTTCGTCAACCATGCTACACTTGTGAAAATGTGTTACTGCTTCCTCATCTCTGATTAAAGGTGCCCTCTGACTAATAGAAATCGTTTGAATCTTGAAATTTGAAAAACATTACATCCATGTTCGAAAACATTTCTGGGTCCGCTACTCTGCTCCATTGCATTCTCAGATACGGCTTTAATGTCCCCTTTGTCTATAAATCAATAATTAGTGCCCACACACATTCAAAAAGATCTAGATACAACCAAATGTTACGAATAAAATTATCACACGTTAATTTTAAATCAATTCTGTAAAATTTTGGCGAATAAGAGTAAAAAAATGCAATAAAAAAGAAACGATTTAATTAAATAGTAGACTGAAATTTTAATCTTCATTAATAAATTGTACTATGATGTCTTCTTGTCACTGGAAATACAGAAGAATGGTAATAATTACGTTTGCTTTCCACATAAATAAAAGAGAAAATTTTCTCATTGCGATCCACTAGGGCACCTTATTTGGCGTTCCGAATACCAAATGCTATTCAAGCGCAAAGCTGAGTAATGTGACTAAACCAACAAATAAAGGGAGTACCTACATCTTTGAGAAAAGATTAAGCACAAGATATATATTATGGGGGAGAGGTTTTTTTCAAAGAAGACGATCTAACTAACATCTACGCAATACCCTTTAGGCCACTAACATAACTAGCCGTCTTATCGGATCTCATGTTTCTGCGTAGAATCTTTAGCAGTTATCTCCGCACAAACGAAATTCTCCCTCTTCTTCGTTTTCATGTTCCTCCTCGCCCCTTACGTAATAACTCTCTGATTCACATTCCGCGATTCCGTCTTTCCATCTCTCAACGCTCTCTTTCTACAGAATCCCGTACTTATTTAACTCCATGGCCTCAAAAATCCCTTTCGTGGACCTCTTTTCCTCTGCTACTATTTACAAATCCTCCGTAAAATGCCACCTAAACAATTCACAGCTATCTAATCCATAATGCCCCTTCTTACGTTAAAATATTTTTTTACTGTTAGTTTTATATATACATATTTTGTTATCTTTTACCTATTATTCATTTACGTAAACAGCCATTGTGAAAGCCTTTGTGCCGTTTTTGGTGGTATAATAAATAAATTAAAAAGGAAATTCTCTTAGTTCCACCATAGAGTAAGTATATTCTTCTATATACTTACTCTTTGATTCCACCTAGCATTTAAAAAATTCCTTCATTTTTCGGGGAAAAAACGATTTCCCGTATCTATCCGTTCAGCAAAATATCCCTCTAAATGTATCGTTCGTATTGGGCCTGGAGATAAAGTGAGGCTCTAATATCTAATATGCTGTTCTCCGTGTCACTCTGAAAGATATCTTTTCCCAATTGTTCAAGCAATCGAAGCCTAGCGCGTAGCCTCCGAGTCTCTAGCGGCTCCCAGCCTAATTTGTTCAACATCTGCGTAGCGCTCTCTGTTCGCACGTAGCAGTTTTTGACGAATTGCGCAACTTTCCTTCGCATTTCATTAAGTTCATGGAATAAGTCTTCTTGCACCGGATCCCTTTTGCTCGCTGGGCACGCGCAAAACTACAAATGCACGAACTAAATTAGTACAGATCATATTTTTTGTTCATGCATTCGCACAAGCAGGGTGTTTACACGGTGCGTTTTAGGATTGATTCTCGTGTTCGTGTATTTACCAGACTTACGACTACTACTTCCAATTTACAAGTAGATATGAACTCGCACGTGTAAATGTACCGTTTAACCAAGCCTTTAGAGTCGCTAGTGCGGTCCTCTTATAGCTAAATGAGGAAGGGGGCTGGTAATGAGGATATTTATACGCCACTGAATTTACCTGTGGAGTGCAGCACAGTGCTTGGTACCTGATCTTCTCATCTATGTATTGCGAACAGTTACACAGTGGATTCTCTCTTTAAGCGTTGGTATTCATCTTTCATTAATTATGTGAATCATTGACTCAGGCTCTTTAACCGACGGCGCCAAGGCATTTAATACCTCTCAAATGACGCATGTCTAAACTATCATTTCTATAGGCCGTTTAACACGGGGCACGGAATTGCGCAGGTTAGAGCTGCATTAATTTCTAAAATGACGTGGAATTGCGCGAATGCATGAACGAAATTAGAAAAGGGGCTATTTTGCCGTCTCGCATCCACGCATTCTCGCATGTGGGGTCTCGCACGCATTTTGGGACCCTCATGTAAAAGGCTTAATAACAGAGTTAGAACGCGTGCAAAGAAGAGCTGCCAGGTATGTGAAAGGTCGTTACGATAGTCTTGTTAGTGTAACTGACCTCTTAGATAAACTCGGATTGGAATCTCTGTCGGACCGTAGATTGAAAAATAGACTAAACCTTATAGATAAATTCAAGAGCAGTGTCTTTTCTGACAAATTTAACCATATCTTACGGACGCCAACATACTACGGAAGATCAGATCATATAAATAAAATAAGAGAGATAGATTGTAGAACAGACAGATTCCGAATGTCATTTTTTCCACGATCAATAAGAGATTATAACGGCAGCAATAGAACTCGTAAATAGATTGCATGACTTGTAGTGTAGCCTACTAACCTATGTAAAAATTAATGCATGTTTCTTAATTCAATTATTATTTCTAACAGCATATAGTAGTATAGTTTGCTAGTATACGGGACGTTTTTTGGACGGTGTGGTGTGCATGTGGGAGTCCAAATGCATGCTGCATGCTGGTGATTGATCACCCCCTGCCAAACACCCTAGAGGTGGCTCGCAGGGTATTATGTAGATGTAGATGTGTTCTAGTAAGTCACCGCTTTACACGACGCAATTTTGATTGCACCTTCGAACGTACGTCAGATTGCGCAATTCCGCGTACCGTGTTAAACGGCCTTAAAAGTCTGTGTGCATTTATGCTACACTCTTCGGTTGAATGAATGGGGCGAATTTTTGGAAATAAAAACTAAAGGGTTGGCTAATCTATGCTATGTTAGGCTAATAAGGCTACGCCCATATTCCCGCCCCAGGGGGCGCATGGGCGGACCCTGCCCCCTGCCCCTTGAAACAAAATTAAATTAATTCAAAACGAAAGGGTTGAACTTTTTTTTTTAATCCAAGAAGAGCGATATTAGCATAAGAGCATAAATCGTGTAATAAAAATGAAAATACTTTTCCAGAAAATTATTTAAAAAATTGATAAAGCGCTGTTTCAATTTCATTGAAATCTTGGTGTCTCAACCTTTTCTGAGTTACAATTTGAACGATCACGGCTTGCCTCCCTCTAGTTCTAATCCTGGGTACGTCTTTGGTGCTGCACACACAACGTGGAATTCTTTTTATCTTAAATATTCGTAAAACTTGGCATGAGGTCCGGAGGATATCGCATCACTATTGTTTTCTTAAGCGCTTACATATTTTTTTAAAATTGAACTCTTACCTTGCATAAACATTTGAGCACTCGACTGTGGAGTGAACTTTGGCCCTTTTAAGTACCCTTATGACGTCTTACAGCTCCGCTCCAGTGCTCTTAGCTATTAGCATGCCAGCGTATGCTTCCTCCCCCACATCAAGGGAAAATTCTTCGAAGCTCGGCAAAGCTGAGTGGAAGTAGAGTAGCGAGCCACCTAAATCGCGGGTCAAAATGGTGGAAGTTCATCGATAGAGCTAGTGATCGAGTTATTACGTGGAAGGGAATGACGAATCTTTTGCTGGGCGATTATATATATATTATATTTCTAAAAGAACTTATCACCTGAAGAAACCAGGTGACAGACTGCGAAAGAATAGAGGAACTACTCGTTCTCGCCTCTACTGCAATATAAATAGCTGAGGCGTTCTTTATTCGTGCAAATCGCGCGTCGCCCAAGTACTCGTTTTCCCTCGCCTCCATTCGTCTTATTTAAAATCCTCAGTACCATTTTCGCTGCGAGCGATATTAGGCTAGTAGTCCTATGGTCACCCAATCTACAGCTTTCTTCTTTTTCCGGTGGAGGAATTAGAACCATTTCCACGAAATCTTCCGGCCAAAGGAATCCTCCTCATAGATCCTGCGTGCATGTTCGAAAAACATTCTCTTACTTCCCCACCTACATTCTTCAGCAGCTCACACGGGATATTGTCTACCCTCACCGATTCCCTAGCCTTCATTTCACAGAGGGTTCTCTCGATTTCCGCGTCTAAGATATTATCCCCCACTGTACTTTCATCTATGTTCAATCTCTCCGGCCTGTTTGCGCCGTCATAAAGATTCTCCACACTCTCCTTCCACGTACCGCACTTCCTCCTTCCATTCGGGGTTAGATGGAAGATGGAACTTTCTAGTGGAATTTTTATTATAATATTATACCCTGAATCTCGTCTCGCTAGGTTAACATCCTTCCATCTTCCAAGCAGCGTAGAGGGAAAGAAGAGGATAAGGGTAGTTATAATGAAAGGAAATAAGCCATTATGTGAATTAAATTGTAAAGTTCATACTGAAGCGCTGCGGACAAATTTGATTCGCTAAGTGCTCCATGCTACCTTCTCTGGTTATTTGACTTTCATAACAAGAAAAATAGCCAATTTTGTAGTATTTTTTTGCTATTTGGTATGGAGAACGGGAAAGCTTTTTCGTATCAAAATTCCCATTAAATGGTAAGAAAATTACGGGAATTACAAGCGTTCAACGTTGGAGAACCGGATCTCATGCGCAAAAAAGTGGTTTATTCCGGAGAAAAAATAAGTTAAATAATATCTTAAGCAATATAATCTGGCGTGTAAATAATTAATCTCTCGCATGCATTTTACTGCATAGAGATCGGTTTCTCCGTTTTGACAGTGGAGCATTTCAAACTCAATGCTTTATTTTACGCCAGGACTTTCAGAGCAGGTCGGATCTGGCTTACCCCAGCCTCGGCGTCGGCCTCCGGTCTGTGACGTAGCAGCAGTGGTCCGGGAAACGTCATCATCAGTGGGCCGAACGCGGCTTCCCAAGGATTCGGTGTGCAAGGATTGCATAAACGCCAAGAGGTAGTCTTCTACTCTCGCCATGCGGCAATCGCCCCAGCTTCCCTCCCTTCTGCCCCTTCTTCGTCCTCCTCTCTGTTTCCCCTCCAGAGCCCTCCTCTTTCACCCTGCCATGGGCGCTGTCGTAAACACTCGCCCTCCAAGAAGTTCAACCTTGAGCCGGTAGTTGCCGCTAGCTGTTCATCCTTGAGCGGCGCGAGTCGGGGATTTGGTGAAACTCCTTCAACATAGATGCGTTGCGTCGAAGCTAATATTTACATTTCAACCAAGGAATATTAATGCTTTTTTGGAGTACGTGTACCTATTTTCCCGTGCGTATTATGTACTTAAGTATTTTACAAATCTTACCGTAAAGACTGTGGAAAGAGGAAAGTCTTTTCAAATGTCATGGAGTACCTCGTATAAGTTGTATGTATAAGTAAAATGTATTAATTTAAAAGCTCAGTAAAATAAATATTTATAGCTATTTTTTTGCAATATTTCCGGTTATAAGCGTTCACGTAACCTCAGCACTTTCTCCAGACTTTAACCACTAAGCTTTAAGGAGAAAAAGCCTCAATGAAGTATTAAATGAAAATATGTTTTGAGCCCTTTTTGGGGTGTGATATTTTAGCCATTCAAAAATGAAAAGGAGACTTCGTTGATTTCCACTAATTTATTTTGTCCAAACGACATTTTTCGAACCAAAGAGGTCATTATCAAGTACAAAAATTGAATGGTAAGCAAACATATATACTTTTTGAAGGGCATGGGGGAGAGAGTGGAAGGATCGGTGGGTGTCAGGAGGGGGAGGGGAAGGTGTTGGGTTGGAAACCCCAAGGGGAGGTTGTATTGAGAATTGAGAAAACAACCATTGGAGGACGGCGCTGGTGAGACGGAGGGGGGGGGAAGGTTGGTTGATTCGAAAGGGTTTTCCTGTGAGTCGGGGTTAAGGAATTCCTTTTAAGAGGTAGGTAATTATAGGGTGTGGAGTGGGGTGGTAGAGTTCTGGATTTTTGTCCATCCTTGATGTTAAGGGCCACTTGTAGGAGTGGGGAAAACCTTTAAAAAAGGAAGTCGTTAAGTAATTGACCATTGGTCATATTCCTCCTTATTTCTAGCTCCTCCATTTTGTCCAACTTCCTCCCTTTCTTCTCTAAATGTAGTATCACCGGTACAAAGTCGCTTTCATGATTTTCTTCCCAAAGATAATTATAAATTAAAGTGCAACAACTGCAGTGCGACATATGTTGGGCAGATGGGGTGCACGTTTGTGAGAAGAGTGGCAGAACATAAGAGGTGTTACCTAAATTGCAATCTGGAGCAGTCCCATTTTGCAAAACGTCTTGGGATCCCTTATGTTAAAAAAAATAATCTCTAAATCAAGGAATAGCTTACTTTTATTTTTCAAACCCTCAAAAATGAAATTTTTATGCGTATTTATAATTCTTTTTAATATAATAATTATAAAGCCTGAGTGAAATTGGGGATTGTGGTATGATAGAATTATTTAAAAGATTTCTGCAAAGGAACAAAGGAATCATAAAATTAATACTTCTTAAAATCAACATTTTAAGGAAACTGTAACAGCTCTTTATTGGTTTTCAAAATTATTTACTTGAAAAAATATTATTTTCCTTGAAGAGACCTGCAATTTTTGCTTCAAGGGTGGGGGGGCAGCTGTCCCCCTCTCCCCTCACTGGGTACGCTCATGACCCGGGTAGAGGCCAAGTGCACTTTCCCTCACTCTATAAGGGTTGCTAATGCAGCTAAACTCTCCCCAGCCACTACCCACTAAAATTTTTTGATAGAATTTGGGGGGGAACATGAGCTCTGTGACCCCTCTCCTAAATCTGCCACTGCCCACAAATACCATTGCCAGGTTGGAAACCCATGAAACTTACATTATCACAGTACACCAGGAGATAATTTTTCAAGCTTTGTGTAGCTGGTAGAAAAGATATAACAACTCATCTTTGAGAAGAATTGAAGTACCTTTGGTAATTATGAGTAAATTTCAGATTACCAATCACTAATCACAATTACCAATTTTCTACACACAATGGTTTTTCAGTGATATCTTAGTGTCATAGTGATCGCCACCCAAGCAGCAGACAATATCCATTGGATATCCAAATAAGAGTCCACTTCCCCACCCTCCCTTCCACCATTGACCTTTGCTTCCCTTCCCCCTATCCTACGGCCATTGGTTTCCTGTCCATCTATGTTTCCAAATACCCGACTTCCCTCCTCTTCTTCATCTCAACTTGTTCATGTACACCCCACCCCCATTCTTTCTCCGTTGGTCCCCCCTTTTAAGTTCCTTTCCTATTTAAGCTAGGTTTTCCTCCCTTTCCTTTTCACTTTTGACAACATGTTGGAAGTGCTTCTTTCATTCAGCTCGCTGAAGAGGACTACATTGTGGCCGAAATACGTATTTGACTTTTACCCTCGTTTGTTTGTGTTATTCTGACCACACTCTCTTCGAGCGGTTTACCAGAATCCCATACCCTAGTTCTTATATGTGAGTGATTGTGTTGAGTGCTGCTTGTGAGTGTGATTGTGGCAAAGCCTGGCATCCTTAGCAAAGCCCCTAAAGCTCCCAGATAACCCAGATCAGTGGCGCAGCAAGGGGGTGATTTTGGGGGATAAAACCACCCCCAGAACTAAGAGAAATTTTTGAGTTTAATCCATTTTACTTAATCGGATTGATATTACTAATAGAATAGTGTAAGGATTAATAAAATATCCCTCGGAAAGCCGTGAAACTCTCCATTTTGAACCATTTATCTTAAAATTCCATAATTTATTAATCTCGCACCTACCGCTTATACTGGTGGGTATTTCATACCCCACTCACCCCGGTATTTGTTGCACCCTATCCTCCCCCAGCCTGAATTCCTAGCTGCGCCTCTGACCCAGACTACCTAAGCGAGGTCACTACAACCCCACAAAGGATACTTCTGGGTAGTGTGTATGGTCTGTGGTGGTCCCTGGTGGGGAAGTGACATTTCCATAAACCACCACAGAAGTGTGAGTGTATAATAATAACCTGGCATCCTTAGGAGAGACCATCCAGCTCTACGAAGAATCCCAGGTTACAACCCAAGGTCTCCTTAGCGAGGTCCGACAGCCTTGCGAAGGTGTCAATTCTGGGGTGTGTGCATGTGTCTGTGGTAGTCCCTGGCGAGGAAGTAATTCCCATGAACTGTCACAGGTGGGCATTCAGGTGAAGTGTTTTTTGTTTATTCCTCTGACGAGTGGTGTCACATTTTTTGGCCATTTCAGAACCCCTTTTGAATCATCTATCTAAATAAGGTTGATACATATATCCAAAACACGTTGTCATTTCATGACAGATATTAACATTACATATATATCCTATTTGTAACATGCACAACGAATTGTTAAAGTAATGTTTCATAGATATCCAAGTTGTAATAAATGTGATATTAAAAAATATTTATTCCAAACAGTATCCATTGGTATGTTATGTTCTGTATGGAATTGAAGAGCACAAATGTTTTTTTTGTACATCTGGGGAACAAAGAAACCATAATAAGTTCACCAATTATCTCCTTATTAGATGCTGTGAAGATATCCAAGAAATGTTGTAATATGGACCTCCATGTCCAATTTTGGACATTGCTGCAATGTTGCTTGGCGGGTCCTTTGGGTATTTGACAGATACAACATTAATTGGATTAACATGGATATTGCACGTAT